>NW_024962281.1:1029810-1095033 GCF_019238085.1 Lagopus leucura | reverse complement strand
CAGAGACACAGAGACACAGAGACACAGAGACACAGAGACACAGAGACCCGCGGCCCGGCCCACCACCCCGCGCCTCGCACGGCGAGCTGCGCCCAACGGCCGGGGATCACCAAGCCACGGCGGCTCTCCTCCTGCCCGCCCGCCCGCTCGGCTCGGCCCGGCTCGGACCGCCGCCTGCCGCCCGCCGCACTCACGCCTGTCTCCGAGCGATGAGGCGATGCATGGGAGTCGCCATCTTCGCGGCCGGGAAGCGAGGCGCGCCGCGCTGCATGCCGGGCCGGCGCTTCCCATTGGGGGAGGAGGAGCGGCCGCCACAGAAAGGAAGTCCTCCCGCGGGCAGAGGGGGCGCCCTGCGGCAGGGAGGCGCGCTGCTCGGCCCGTCTCTCCTGCTTCGCCGTTGCCGTGGCAGCGATGGGTGGAGGCGTGCGGGAAGTCTGTGGCGCCGCTGGAGGCGGCGGGTGCTGGTCAGGAGGACGTTGATCGCACGCGGAGCTTCGCCTTTACTCGTTCAGTCGAATAAGCCAACGCGGCCGCCTGCTGCGGCTTCACATCAGCATGAAGGTACGTCGCGAGTTGGGAGGAGGGCGTAACATCTCTGGTCGTAGCATGAACGCTCCAAAGTAGTGCTGGGAAGGGCTGGATTTCAGAAGAGGGAAAGTGAACCTGTGTCACTCCTCAGGTGTTGCACCTTGGTAATTTTAAGCTGGTCTTTTTTTATGTTGCCCCACACTCTCAAAACTCCTCAGTTCCCGAAAGGCTCGTTTCTGCTGCAGGCGCAGTGTGTAACCACGGCTCAGTAATCCCTGATCACCGGCCTTGCAGGCACGGCAGGTGCAGCCCATGGGGACTAGAGCTGTCCTGTGCTTGATTGTGAGGAGACACAGCTCAGATGTAGGAATCCAAAGGCACGTTGTTTTCCCCACATCACTAAGCCCAACACAGAAGCCCCCAGCGATGCCAGCATCTCCCCGTGCTTCCATCACCTCCTCGCAGGCTGTGGCACAGCAGAGCTCCAAAGACAGAAGAGGAGCAGCATTCTAGCAGCACACACCTGGGGCTCTGCGGGCAGCAGCCCTTACACTGAGCACAGGGAAGCACTGCGGCTTCACCTGTTTGCCTTATCAGAAGTCATTGTTATCTCATGGGATCTGTTTTAAAATATCTTAAATCTCCTTACAAAAATCCTCAAGAAAATACACTTTTTAATGCTGGCTAGGGATTGCGCCTGCTGGGAGCACTTTCTGTCCAGCTGTTCTCAGTATTCACTCTGAAGCGTCCTATCACAGGGGCAGCTGGTGGGCAATAAGCAGGTATTCCATTAGACTCTTATGTTTATTCGAGTGCATGAACTCTTACGGATTCTCAGTAGGTTAGTAGCAGCTGAAATGTCAGTATTATGTCTGGTACATTATAAGTGGGGCAGTTTGGCCTCAGTACTGAAGCCTGGATGTATCTCACTTTTAATGGAGAAAGTCTGACAAAAGTATTTCCTATTTTAGGACTGATCTATTTTTAATAATCCATGCTTTATAATGAATTCCTGATCCTTTTTTATTTCAGTATCACTTAAAATCTTGGAGTACATTACACACCGATAACACTATCTGCTCTAAGCTTAACAACACTGGGTGCTCCTGGCATCTGCTCTAAGCTTAACAGCACTGGGTGCTGTGGATCTCTCCTAGTGTTACTGCAGCAGAACTACAGTTCCCTAAGTTTGCCAGTACAGCAAGGTTTCTGATGTCATATGCCAGAATACTCAGTGAGCATATGGGCTTTTCCTTACACAGGAAAACTGGATTGCTTTTGCTTACTAAAGCAATCCACTAAAAGTCCTTCTATTCTAGGAGTTTGGAAGCGTATTTGTGCCTTTCAGAGCTTGAAGTCTCCTTGGAGCAATGCTTCAGGGTCATTCCCGTCACTCAGAGGGAACCCACCACAGCACCCACGAATGCTCTCAGCTCCCCCCAGACTAAATGTGCAGAGTCATTGCATGGTACTCGGCTCCCTGGCAAGTGGGACATTTCCCTGCTGTTCAATGAACTGAGTGTAAGCATAAATTCTGCCTTTGCACACTTGGTTGCTATTTAAAGTCACAGTATCACTCATCAGGGAAATTACTTTCCAAAATGTGCCCCTCTCTATACAGCAAAGGGAGGAGATCTACAACAGTGCAGGAAAAAAAGCTGGGGATGGTGGTGAAGCTTCTGTGGCACAGACACTGAGCTGCCTTTTCATGGTATCAAGATCACTCCTGCCAAGCCTCAATTCAAGTTAGTTTTCATTGGGTCTGCTATTGTAAAAATGCACTGGAAGGAGTAATGTGCCCCAAAAATCTGTTATCTAACTGGAAGTCCAGCCATGGTTCACACTGAAAGAAAAATTAAAAATCAGCTTTATTATTACAAGGCTCTTAAATTAGATTATTTCTGATCTTAACTGTAGATACCAACAGGAGGAAGTACTGGCTAGCTACAGATGAAATACTTAAAGGAGAAAAAGTCAGTATTCCCATTTAGAAAATTCTATAGCAGTGGATATTGGACACTTGCCATTTTCAATACACTTTTCTATATTTTTAATGCTCCCAATCCATTCTGTGTGGGATTTGGGGCTCACCCCCTTCCCCGAGGCAGCAGGGCCAGTGCAGTACTGCTATGGGGAAGTTTTGTCCTCACAGCACCTCTGTAAGCGTGAGCAGTGGGGCTGCTCCAGCCTATAGCACGGCGCCGTATTTTTAGATCCTCAGCTCACATTTCAGTGAACATGAAGTATCTTTGTGTGTCAACAGACCCAAAATGTCTCCCAATGGAGCGTGAAGCATGTCGACGTAGCAGGGACGTAATCTGGGCAGTTTGTGGAAGCTTACGTCATTAAATCTATCACTGGAATGTGTTTGATGTACAGCAAATTCAGATGTTTTTCTTTCCTGGGAAGTCATAGTGTGTGAGGGAGCTGGGATGGCAAGGAGGGGAGGGCTGGTACCTGGGCAAGACATGAATTAGGGAACTTTCAGTTCAGCTTGTTGAAGGTCTTCGTAAGGCCTGAGCTTGTGCCCAGCCACTGTCCTTCATCTGTCAGTGAGGAGCCCATGGGACCAAGCCCTGGCTTTGTGGGCAGCCCAAGCACAGGAGCTGTGGAGGAGGACAGAACGGTGGAGCCTACCTGCAGACTGTCAGCTTTTTGTGTGCTCAGGAATTGGGAAGCTCCTGGAGGTGCCCTGCTGCGGGGTGCTGCAGGCTCCAGTTATTGGGGAACCATTGCACAGGATCCCATCTACACTTCTGTGTCATCACTAAAGCTGTTTTCTTCCTCCCACCTCTCTGTAGAAGGCTTCCCAAAGCTCTATTGCTCCAGTTAATCCAAGATCCCCACAGTTTCTGAGTTAAATTTGCTAGCGATCTGTTTGTCCATTAATTATTGTCAGCTGTTCTTTAAATTAGTAATTTTCCATCTCCAGTATACTGATGGGCAGTGATAGCATCACGTCTTGTGTTCATTTTACAGCATAAGGTCAATCTCCATCTGTAATACCGCAATACAGGCTGCCCTGATGTACTCATTTCTAGCATTAAGAAATATATGGAAAGCTCTGACCTAGCCTTAATTATACAGCTGTGATATCTCCGTAGCAGGCAACACTGGGAGCAAATAATTGCCTCAGGAAAGACTTGTGTATTCTTCAGACTTACGTGGTGTTTGTTTACCACTTTCCATTATTATTTGTGTCCATTTTTTTGTCTTTTTTCCTCTTTGCTTCTGTTTTGCTTCTTTGGGACAATTTCAGTTGATTGCTTGAGGTTTGGTGGGCAGTTATCTAGCCCTGATACTTCAATACCCACAATGGCTGAATTAATAAACACATGAAATCTAATTATCTATTAAGCTTGAAGGAAAGCTATGGAAATCCTTAGAAAAGGGAAAATTCTCTTTTCAACATCTATTTCACTGCAAATTCTTGAGATAACTGCACGGGGGAAAATGGTCCCAGAGCAACTTTTCATAGGACACAGAGCATGGAGCTGGGATTTTCTGAGAACTGCAGTGTGATTCATATCAGAGCTGACGGCAACACGATACGGCAGCTACCCTCAGCTCAGGAGATTGCAAAGCCCATTTGTGTCTGCATGTCCCAGAATAGCACTATGAACCATACGTTAGATGACATGCAATGACTATTTACAGCAGACCAAAGAATAGCCTGTGACAGATATCAGCTAGAGCTTATTTTAAGCCCAGATGCGTTTTCCTGATTAGCTTTTGTTAATGAATTGCAAGATATGCCACTGTAAACAAAGTCTGAAAACGCTGGATTTACACTGGGATGCTCTGTAGTGGCAGATCTGTGGTTTGCAGGCACTTCTGCTTAGCACAGAGATAACAGGAAAAAGGAGGGTGTTTAGTCTGCCAGGCAAGGGTTTATCTGTGAAGTTCCCAAGAGAAAGTTTGTCACCTGGTTATGGAACTTCAGTGTTTTTCCCATTTTTGTTAACATTATCTTCAAAAGTCTAAGAACTTCTGTTACATTTTGTTCTTGGAATAATTGACATCTATTTTAAAAGGGTCAGACAGCATCTTTAGCAGCACCTTATTCTCTTTTCAGCTCTCCGTAATTTAAATCATGCTTATTGTTCAAAAGTCAAGCGCTGAAAAACTGTAGGAAAAACCCAGTGAGGTGTTGTCCCTGCCACTACTTTGCTCTTCCATCTTGAAGTCGCTTTCCCTACTGCAAAATAGTCTTCATCAGGTAAGAAATGCGAAAGCCTCGCTGAAGAACGCATACTGCAAGCTGTGTCTTTCAGCCGCGATCAAACTCTGCTTAATTCTTAGCAGTACTTGTTACAATGTTTTCACATTTTTTACATTGGAAGTCTCATTTTTTAGAAAGAAAAACACTGAGAAAATAAAAGAGAGTGGGGAGGGCCACAAAATCCTTTTAATTCCAGACCCCAATATAATGACAGCTCAGATTTGGAACTGATACACGTGTTTCCCCCCAGAGCACCCCGTGTGGGGCCGTGGAGCTCCCTCACCCCTTGCACCCCTCAGGCAGCTCGGCTGCTCCGGCTGCTCGCTGCTGGCAGCGCACCAGGACCACAGCCCAGCGCGGTCAGCTGCGCGGAGGAGCAGCCGGAGCCGCTCAGCGCCTCGAGGCGTGAGTCCTTCAGTGCCGACCGCCCGGTGACGCCAGTCTGTCGTTGCCCCACAGCCCCGTGCTGGCAGCTTTGCTCGTTTCGAAAATGAAAGTGAAAAAAAAAAGAGGAAACGCAATGATATTCTGGTTCTTGACTGTGCCTCGAGTATGTGCTGCGTGATATTCTCCGCCCAGAACGGCAGGCTTGTTTTATTCACTGGCCCTTCCCCATAAGCTCAAGGACGTCGGAGGTTAAGCACTTCATTATTGTTCCGTCATTAGCACCATGATGCAATTCCCAGCCCACGTACAGCTGCCAAAGCGGTGTCACTGAGCGTGCTGCAAGGAATTGCAGGCACTCAGAGCTGTCTTTGGGGCAAGAGTCCTTCCTGGTTTAAATATTGAGTTTCTCTACCATGTGTTTTCTGTATCATTAAAACAAAGAGCAGAGTTGTAAATAAAAGATTGGGAATTTCGAAACATCCTGTTTTGACACATTGCATTTTTGTATTTTAAGCACATTTTATCTCAGAATTAAATACATTCCCAAATATTAAGTTCTACAACAGTCACGAAGCATCTGAATTGCATCTGTGTCGGGGTGAATCAGCCACTCTGTTCCACATTCTCCCCTACTCTCTTCCCTCTCCATCATCTCTACTGTCGTCCCATCTTGGTCCACCACAGCCTTCCTCCACCACGCAGTCTCACCGGGTGACAGACCTGACACCACGCTATGCAGCAGCCTTGGCTTTTCTTTCTGGAGTGAGAAGCCCACCCACCTTCCTGGTCAATGGCTCCCCTGAACCCTTCTCCCCAGTTCTGTTATACTGGGCAGCCCTCGCTGCATCAGCATGGCCCTGCAGTGATGCCCACCTGACAGCTCCCCCACCACTGACACTGTGGAACATGCTGGAGTTCTGTGATTCCCCAGCCCTAAAAAGGATTTTTCTCCTGCATACTCACAAAGCTCTTGCTGGCCAAATGCTTCCCTGGAAAACACGATGCAGCTAAACAAATCTGTAATACAGCAGCAGTGGCATGAGCTCTGAAGATGGTTTTGCTTATACTAAAATTCTACCTGTTAATTAGAGATCTGCTGTTCTGTTATTCCCACTGAATATCAAATCATCATACGCCAAATTTTATTTGTAGGATAGGTGGGAACAAACTGTATTTTAGCCACATTTTCAAATAGTGAAGCTATGAATCCAACCTTCTTGTTTCCGTAATTGAGAAATAAAAAACTCAGCTGCCTCACTGCCCAGCTGTGTTTTAACTGTGGACGTCTTTCGTTTTATCGGGGAGTTCCCACAGAAGGAAGTACTTTAGTAAATGCTGTACGTGCCCATGTATGGTTTAGATGTGTTTTTCCCAGTGCACCTTTTGCTTTGTGTTGCAGAGGAGGCCTAAGAAAAACCAGCTAACAGCAGCCCAGCTGCTACCACTGTTACTATAAAAACTGGCAGATCCGTGGAAGCGTTCCTGTGACATACAGGCACCTATAAAACATTACTGATATTTTAGCACCCAAGGTTGTGAAAATAGAACAAGATGAAAGAAATGCATGTGTACCTGCGAAAGGCTTCAGGTAGAATCAGCGGTGTGGTTCTGTTTAACCAACGCAACATAAGATTGCAGTATCCTGACAGCAGAAGAGAACTAGGCTGTGGATGCCCCATCCCTGCAGGCATTCAAGGCCAGGCTGGATGTGGCTCTGGGCAGCCTGGTCTGCTGGTTGGTGACCCTGCACGCAGCAGGGGGTTGGAACTGGGTGAGCGTTGTGGTCCTTTTCAACCCAGGCCTTTCTGTGATTCTGTGAACTACTTGGAGCCGTTTGGGTGCTCAGCTCCTTCTGTCACATAAAGCCTTGATTTCTGTAAATTTTCCTTCTCTTGGCACTCTGTTCCTCCTCAAGATCCATTATAGTCAGGTCATCATAATAAATCACAAGTTTAACTTGGTGGGAAGAAAGTTTAAATAAAATTTCTGTGCTCACACTGAAAGCCACAGAAGCCTCATAAATCCTCAGAACCAAAGGAATCAACCCTAGGGATCTGCGGTGCTTCCAAGTTTTGACTTTATTGCACTTTATGACATTCCATGAGAAAAGCCATTTCTGTGGAGGAGCACAAAGCACGCTGCCAGTTCCTGTGGTCACCAAGGGACGTGGGAGACCCTGACAGGTGAAAAAATTCTGGGAGCGAACTAAAGTGCCAACGATTCTTGATTTTCATATCACAACCAGGAGCCCGAGGTCCTCTCCACGCTATGGTGGGCACGGAAGCTCTCGCAGCCGCTCGTCCCAGACCCGGCACACCGAGCTCCGGCCGCCGGAGGCGGTGCCCCTCTGCTCTCCAGGGCCCTTCTGCGGCTGCGCGGCGACGCCGCTCTCCGCGCGCCCGGCGGAGATCTCGCGAGAACACCAGGTCCCCTCGCGTCCCGCTCGGCGCGGCGCTGCGGCCCTACGGGATCTTTCGAGAAGTGCCGGGCCCCGCCCCCCCCCCTCTTCCACAGCGCCGCCGCCGCCGCCGCGCATTTAAACGGGCCGGGCCGCGCTGCGCCGCTCTTCAGCCGTCCGTCCGGCTCGACCGCCTCGCCCGGCCGCGCCATGTCGGTGGTGGGCATCGACCTGGGCTTCCAGAGCTGCTACGTGGCCGTGGCCCGCGCCGGCGGCATCGAGACCATCGCCAACGAGTACAGCGACCGCAGCACGCCGTGAGTGGGGCGCGGGGCCGCGGGCCTCAGGGAGCGGGCGGGAACGTGGCGTCGGCTCGCCGCCGCTGCCGGAGGCGTCGGGCTGCGATATTGACGTCTGTAGCGCCGAGGGCAGCGCATGCAGCCTGAGTGCTGCGCCGGGCGGAGCTCTGGGCCTCCCTGCCGTGTGTGCCAAGCCTAGAACCTGAGCCACTGTGAAGGTGGGGTGTTTGAACCCCAGCGGAGGGTGAGGAGTACGGCTGTTCAACGAGCGCAGTTGTGACGGTGTAGCGGGGCCGGCTGTGTGAGAGCCGGGGAGCCCAATGGGAAGCTCTTAGGAATGCTTTTGCGACTCCCTCTGTGCTAGAGCGTAGCTTTGTTTTGAGCGTGCTGAAACAAATGTCTGTCTTGGTGAGGAAATTGCCTTGTCTCGGTTTTCTTACCCTCGTACCTCCTTAGGAAGATGAGCATAGGGTGACCTTGTGTTTCATTAGATGCCTCAGCTCTGTTTGCTTCTTTCTGCTGAAAGCGGTGAATAAAAGGAGAATAATGCTTCTGTCTGGCTCTGTGTGCCAGAGCAAGGGCCGCTCTCTTGGGCTTCTTCAGCAATACAGTACA
The DNA here is from genome assembly GCF_019238085.1 of Lagopus leucura. Taxonomy (NCBI): domain Eukaryota; kingdom Metazoa; phylum Chordata; class Aves; order Galliformes; family Phasianidae; genus Lagopus; species Lagopus leucura. The sequence goes on along the minus strand of NW_024962281.1, from coordinate 1,086,584 downwards.
TAAGTACAGATGGACTGAGGCAGTGTCCCACATAAAGCTGTTGAAAGCAGGAGCTGTGTGTCAAGTCTTCAGGCTGCTGAGGTGCTGCTTTGGTATATCTGAGATAAGAGCACAGATTTCCCTCATCGAAGGGAGATGAGTGATGGAAAGTGTTGTCCAATGATGTATCTTTCAGGAAATGATTATGGAAAGTCAAAAGTGTGCAAGTGGAAAAACTGTCATATTGAAAGTGGCAGTTTTTAACTGGCCTTAATCCTCAAGTGCTGTTCTGGAAGCCTGTACACAATACTGAGGGAGTATAGAATACAGTTCTGTGAGCACATGCGTTTGTATTAAAATGTTCTTAATGACTTTAAATGTCCAACATGTGAATGAAGGCCTGGCTCAAAGTGTTGGAGCTCTGTGTCTCCTCAGTGAGTTCTGGGCTGTTGTGTGAGCTGCTGGGACCTTTCCTCAGGAGCTGATTCCTGGTCAGGGTCAGGCAGTGTTCTGTGCTTTCCGCAATGAGCTTTGGGAGGGATTAGCAGGAAGAGTTTATTGCAACTGAGTGTTAATAAGCAGAGCCCAGTGAACATGCTGTGCTTGTTGTTCAATGGCAGAGATGACATTTTCACTGAATCTTCTTTCAGAATGCTGTGATTTGGAAGCTGTGTATGCAGAGTTGGTGCAGAACAATTGTATTTGAATGGTGGTCTTGAAGAGGACTGGAGTAGAGAGTGAGCTGAAAATAAATGGGATGGGGGAGGATTAGGGCTGTTTCCTGCTCCACGTGGGGATGAGGGTGCTTGAATTACATGAAATAGTTGTAAGTGATCTGAGGAAGCTGGTGCTGGGTTTCAGCAGCGAGGAAGTGTGCTGTTAGACTGTGGGTGTCTTCCAGGGAAGTGGGTGAGGTGGGGTGGGTTTGGGGCTGTGCCTGCAGGGACCTCCTCGGGTGTAAGGCAGGGCAGAGCTCTGCCGGGGCCGCTGTTAGACCTGACCTCCACTGTGGTTGTTTCTATTTAAAATGCTATGGTTAGTTATTCAACTTTCAGTGAAATGCGTGTAATTACTGGCATAATTTGTATTTAATGAGCTCACCGTGGTTCCTTTGGGCTGACTGGGGAGTGAGGCTGGCAGCAGTCCCTGCTGTGGCTGCCACAGCCCTGCAGTGCCCCATGTGGGGCTGCCCTGCTCCGGTGTCCAGCGCCAAGCAGGTGGCAGGTGTGGATAAGAAGGATATTTGTGCTGGAGTTTTTGTTCCTGATGTTCTAACGGAGAAGTCTCAGTACGTAGTTACTGTGCTCTATCCTTTTCTTGAGCCAACCTTCTGCCTTGAGGTTTAACTCTGGCAGATCTAAAGAGGTCTAAATAAATTAGTGGTGTGTGGTGATTGCGGCCTGATGATCTGTGTATTTAGTAGCAGGATATTTTTTTCTTGTAGGAGAAAAACACAAATCCGTGCTCATGCCTTAATTTCCTTCAGGAGAGCAAAGTAAATGAATAACCAGCTCCCTGCTGTGTGCTGCGGGGCTTCTGGCTGTGAGCTGTGCAGCCCAGCAGAGGCCTTAAAGTTTGCGTGGTACCAGAGTGACTCACTTTTCATTAACTAATCCCTTAATAATTGTTTCAGAAGATTTATTCCTGGAATGTTAATTTGGTTGCCACGCATGCTTAAAGGGGTGGGCCTAGTTTCAGCTGCTGAACTATTACTAAATTGAGATCTTTAAAAAAGAAATTATCTCAGTGCAGCCATCCATTCTGCTTTTGGCTCTTTCAGTTCAGAGGACCAGTTCTAAACCTTGGGATGAGCTGAAGTTTAGTTTGTGTGGGGCAGCACTATGGTATAACCCTGCTCCAAGGTAGTCTCTAAACATAGAGATCAGCTTAATTATGTTGTTAATGTCTTGTTAATAGTAACGACCTGCTTGACTAATTGACTGATGAGGGCTTTTCCTCAGTAACTTCCTCAGTATGGGGGTCTGGGACAAGAGAGCAAGGTGGGAAAGAGTTTACCTTCAGAGCCTATAGAGTTAACTGAGGTGGAAGTTGGCAGCTCAGTAGCACTAGGCATTTCCTCCAGCAGGAGCATTTGTCTGTTTTCTTCCATCTGTGAGCCCTGTGTAGAGTTTGGGGTAAATGATAGCTTTTTATCCTTTGATAATCTGTGCTTTCATATCTTGAGTGCAGGTGAAGCCCATTAGTAGCAGTCTTTCTCTCCAGTTGTTTTAACTTGTGCTGTTGAAGGGTTTTATTTAAAAAAAATCTTAATTAGCATTTGGTACAGATACATAGGAGTAATTTGTTAAAATAGTGAGGTACCAGTGTGCTTCTGAGCGTTTGGGTGCTTTCTGTACTCTCAGCTGCCACTTTCTTTGGCAGGCCTTGGTGCACTACTAACCACTGAGATGAACTGCCTACCCATTGTTACTTGTTATTACTTAGGCTGTTTCAGGTTTATATCTGTTGGTTTTAGTGCTGTTTGGTGAGCAGTATTTGCGTGAATCCCAGAATGCCTGCATCTTCCTTGAGATCAGAACTAGATTGCATGTGTGAATTAGAATGAGTGGCCAACCTTCCTAATGGGCCAGATGTTAATTATCTGCAGAACCACATTATCAACATCTCTAACAAAGAGCCACCACCACTGGGACTGCTGATGCCGAATGCAGTCCTACCAACCACTAACAGGATGCTTCCTCTCCTTCTAGGTCATGCATAGCCTTTGGACCCAAGAACCGCTCTATTGGTGCTGCAGCTAAAAGCCAGGTACAGTTTGGGGTAAAAGCAATTTCAGCACTCAGCTATCAGATTAGCACAGTGTATTTTTATCAGTGAAGCTTAGAATGTCTCTGAACTGGCTCCTTGAGGGTCTCACCGTAACAAACAGCTTAATGCAGTTGTTCAGCCTGTAGTGCTGCACTGTCCTCTTGGATGGGAATCTCAAAGTTGTACATAATAAAATTGAAGAAGTTCATTACATGGAAACCTGAAACTTTTTTGAAGTTACAAATGTGGGCGCTAAAGAGAAGCTGTAGTGTTTTGCCTCCTTTGCCCGTTTTGCTGTGTGCATTGGATAGCTTTTCATTATGTGATTCTATTCCATGCGAGTCTATTAAGTGCTTGCCTTTGGTAGAAAGGGGAAAACCTGAGTATGAATACGTGTAGCTGCTTCTCATGGTTGAATTACAAGCTAAATGTCTGTAGGCTTTCTTGCATGTTCTTCTGAGTTTGTTGGTGTAGGCAGGCAAATAGCTGAGAAGACCAAGAAGAGGTTTAGCTGATTTTCATCCTGCTCCGTGAGACTTGGGTCCTGCTGTGTTGTCTCTTGTGTTGCTGTGAAACCCAGTAAAATGTGATTCTTTTTGAAGTCCTACAGGAGGTGACTATTCAAACACTTGGTTTTTCTTAGCCTAAAATACCTAGAGATGTGTGAAGATTCAGTATCTAGGACAAAAGTGACTGGGCACAACTGTGTTATTCAAGAACAGAAGAACTGTACTAAACTAAATCAGATGTTTTTCTGGAATTGGGTGTCTGCTTAGCTTAAAGAGATTCATTGATACAGAGATCCAGTAGAGGTGAGGTATGTCCTGCAGAAATTGAACTTACAGAAGATCAAGACCAGGTTACTTAGGAAATGTGATTAGGAAAACAGAGCGGTGCAGTGCTTGTCTGCTTGATCAGAGACCGTGGTTTTTTCCTCGGTGTGTCCTGCTCTAACTTAAGTGAAAGGATTAAACAGGGTAACTTGTTGTAGTGGAAATGTTAAGTCAGGGCTTGAAGCAGTGATGGAGCACCTGGTGGGGAGGCAGGGCCAACCTGGAGGAGCTCAGCTGCGTGCAATGCACTGAGTGATGGAAGGGCTGGAGCAGGATCCACCCCTTCCCTGCCCTCATTTAAGGGTTGGCAGTGGAGGCAGGGGGATCTTGCTGGAGATCCCTGCATACCTGAGGTCTTCCAAAGGTAAGCAGCTCCTTTCTTTTGTCTCTGTGCCCATGGCTGTTGCATTTCAGCAACTCACTTGCTGCAGCCTGGGTCCTTGCTGCTCTGCTGCCATGGCTGTGCTTTCCATTGCGTTATACTTGTACTAGCTAGAAACAGGCTCTAATGACTTTTCAATTCTACTTCTGCACTATCTTTTAATGACATTCTGCCTTTTGTCAGTTATGTCAAATTGGCAGTGTCAGCCTGGGGGCCCTGCTGACTTTTGAAGCTTTACAACAAGGTTCTTGAGCTGTTTTGTAATAATGTTCATATGTTGAATGTCACTTGCATGTGAGGGGCTGATATGAAGTATACCTCACTGCTTTTGTCGTACTTGTTAACTTACTGGCTGCATCACAGTCTAAAAGAAGGGTGGTAGGAAACAGGTAAATGAAAGAGGACACTTTGGAATGCTGTGCATACAGTACGAGAATTTGATGCTCACTGTGTGGCTCAGTTTTCAGGCGTACATTTTATATTGAATCTCCAACTCATGTAGGTTGCCTGAGAGATCAGAGGGGAATTGTATTCTCACATCTGCCCTGGTACCATTAAGGTACCGGTGACTAATTCTCAGCAAGAAAAGCACAAGAGTAGATCTCTGTATGGTCTTTGTTTGAATTCAGTTGTTCCCCTGACAAGTTGTATTAAAGATTTCTTTTCCTCTAGGTTATTTCAAATGCAAAGAATACAGTACAAAGTTTTAAAAGATTTCATGGTCGTGCATTCTCAGATCCCTTTGTTCAAGCTGAAAAAACAAGCCTTGCCTATGAACTTGTCCAGCTGCCAACAGGCTCAACTGGCATCAAGGTAAGTCTGGAGTGCTTGAAAAGGTGCCAGAGGAGGGAAGCAGTAATGGTTTCCTTTTATCTCATTATTTTGAATCTGCTTGCTGAGGTTTCTGTGCTCTTGTGACTAGCGGGTGTTAAATAGAAGGCTAATAGTGCTGATGGTCTTTCCAGGTGTTCCATGAAACTGGTTCTGCAGTTGCACATTATTCTCCTTGCAAACCCAGTCCCATGCAAACTATTCTGTCAGTTTTTCCACGGTCACTTTTGGAAGGCATTTCCTTGACTGGTGTGCTTATTTAACTGCTGCCATGCTCACATCCTACACTCTTAGAATATGAGCATGTCAGGTGAAATGGCGAAAACAAATCATGTTTTTAAGTGATACCTAACAGATTTTAGCAGTGACTGATATAACTTTCCAAAGCAGTGAGAAGGAGGGTGTCCTGGGCATTGTGTAGCACCCAAGATGTAAAAAACTGTCTGGAGCAGTTTCATGTGTGTGAGCTCTGAAAGGCATTTTCCAGCATTCATGTGTAGGAGTTACGACTTGCTGTGTGTCAGTTAGGCCCTCGGGGAGGGTGGCATAAAGCTGTGTTACTTTTGGAGCTTACTTCCAGTAAGACAGCTTCTTGTGTGTGCTCTGTGCTTGCAGTACGTGGTTCTTAATGCAGTGTGCATGTTTTTTAAGGTTATGTATATGGAAGAAGAAAGAAACTTTACTATTGAACAGATGACTGGAATGCTTCTTACCAAATTAAAAGAGACCGCTGAGAATGCGCTTAAGAAGCCTGTAGTTGATTGCGTTGTTTCTGTAAGTATGGGAGGAGCTTTTCTTGGACACAGTATCATAAACTGAAATGGTTGTTGGTAACAGTGTGGCGTTGCCCGTAGCACCCGAGTAGTCAGCTCTGTGCTCTCTGCTTGGGACTCAATCTTCTGTCCTGAAGTTAGACTGACTTCACTGATGACAAAGTATCTTCAGGTTTTTTGTCTGGTAAATGAACAGCTGAGACCTCTTTCTGGTTCTGTTTCTCTGCTAATGAAATGAGCAGTTTGAGAGGGCACAGTGCTCCCAGCATTTTGCCCTCACATTACATTGTGTGCTTTCTCCCTGTTGTGTCTGAAATGAACGTCAAACTGGAAGGATCCCCATGGAGGGGAACAGCTGTGCTCTGTTGTCTCTACACTTCTGTCTAATGGTTTGCTGTGGGTGATTCTTTCAAATGGTGGCCATCTGATCTTCTTGCAGGTTCCCTGTTTCTACACAGATGCAGAGAGGAGATCTGTGATGGATGCCACGCAAATTGCTGGTCTCAACTGTCTGAGACTAATAAACGAATCAACGGCAGGTAATGCCTTACTTTCTTCTTGAATCACTTGATGTTTTTGTTTTATTAGGACTTGTAATTTGTCAGTGCTCCATACCTGCTGGAGTTACAGCTGACTGTTAAGTTTCTTAAGCCTATTTTTCAGTATGTTAGCGGCATAAGGATGTTTCTGAAATATCTGTGTAATGCATGTAATCTCTTCTGGGAGTTGCTAATAACTGTTTGGTGTTCTTCCATGTTGCTTTGGCATTGGTATTTAACTTAACAAGAAACTTCTGTAGCTTGGAAAAAAAGATGAAATGCTAATGCTGTTTACTGCTGCACCAGTTAATGCTTGAGGATTTGAGAAACGGAATGCCCTAATTATGCTGATTCTCACTTCTGTACAGTTGCCCTTGCATATGGAATCTATAAGCAAGACCTGCCTGCCCTCGAAGAGAAGCCACGGAACGTTGTTTTTGTGGATATGGGGCATTCTGCGTATCAAGTTTCTATTTGCGCGTTCAATAAAGGAAAACTGAAAGTAAGCAATCAGTTCTGTGCCTATTCTAAGTACCAGCAGCAGTATTCACTAGCACGTATGAAACTGTGGCAGTCAAGTTTGCCTATCTTTACCCAGGATCTTCTTTTTATACTTCTGAAGTTGTACTTGGAGCTCAAAATGTGGAGTTTAAGGTAGGGTGGGGATGTAGAGCTTTTGAATGGTACAGAGAGGAAGCAAACCTGTGTCAATTGGTGACCTTTGGCAAAGGGGGAAAGGGCTTGATTACGTTTGTTCAGAAATTGATTTGAGCAGAGGCTGCTTTTGAAAATGCAGCCCAGTCATGAGGTGTAGCATGAAAAGAAATTCCTGGAAGGATGCGAGTTCAAACATCAGGTCACTGAGGTGCTCATGTGAAAGAGTAATTGCTGTTAACAATGTGAAGCTGCAAATGAAGCTAAGAAGTTAGTGTACTCCTCAGGACAAGTTGCCAAAGCATTACTGTTTTGCAGCAAATGCTGGTATTTGTCAATTAGGCTTTTACAATCTGTATTTCTGTAGCTGCAGTAGTTTTCCCTTACCTGAAGAAACACTTCAGATGTAATGTAAAATGAGAAGGCAGGACTTGTAAAAACATTACTTTTCTTGTAGTTCTGTTTTCTCTTATGAGGAAACTTAACCTGGATTAAGTTCTTTGGAGCTATAGTAGTACTGAAGACACTTGAGTATGAACAGTGATGGATAGCAAGGCAGTTAAAAGCAGTGCAGTAACTGGCCCTAATCATGAATGGTCTCAAACTCAGTGCTGTAAGAACAGAGCAGCAGGTGTGGGTGGGCTCTGGGTTTTCTGTGGGTAATTTCTTCATCAAAAATGAGCTCTGATTTTCAAGAGTTGCACTTTGTTGCTTTACTTTTAGCCTTGTGTGTGTTCTACCCTAAGGCATGAAATACTCAGCTGGGATGCATTCAGAGTGACAGTGGCTGAGCAGAGTTTGGAAACTTATGGTCTGCTTATGGTACAGGGTGCTGACCAGGCTGCACCGAGGCCTTACCAAATCCTCTTAACTGGAGAAGTTGCTGCTTTCTCACAGAACTAGGCTGCTTTTTGGTGTGTAGCATAGTGGATATGTTTTTTTCTTGGAGCATATGTATGCTCTGCAGTTTTTTGAGGGAATACCATTTACTGAGTTGAAATACTTGTGGAGCTTCTAGAAGTCTCCTTTTAATGACAGTTCTTTCTCAGTAGCATTTAGAACAAATATTTAATGCCAGCTACAAGAGTCATTTATAAACCATGGTACAGGTTTTGTAGGCTTAAAAACCCAAAACAACAAAAACACATTCACATCTTCTAGGGTGTGTGCAGCTGCTTCTACAACTGCTGTCAACAGTTAAGTATAGGATGTTAGAGGTGTACTTGAGGTGTAGATTTTTGGCATGAACCAACTGCCAACTGACTTTGCTGAAGGAATGATTTGGTTGAACTGTTACTGAAGAGTTCTTTATTTTTTAAAGGTTCTTGCCACAGCGTTCGACACAACGCTCGGAGGCAGGAAATTTGATGAAATGTTGGTGGAATACTTCTGTGAAGAGTTTGGAAAGAAATATAAACTGGACATAAAGTCAAAGATCCGTGCATTGCTGAGGCTGTATCAGGAATGTGAAAAACTGAAAAAACTGATGAGTGCCAATGCCTCCGATCTCCCAATGAACATTGAATGTTTCATGAATGACATAGATGTGTCTGGAACAATGAACAGGTAACGTATGTGCTTTTACAAAGGTAAGTTGTGCAGAGTGCTCCTTTGCTGCTTCTGGGAAGGAGATGCTTTACAGAGTAGCAGGACTGGAGAGAAGTGTATGCTGGTGTGCTGCTCACAGTGGTCTTAAGAGACTGGTCAGTGGCCTTGAGATAGAGGAGGAAGGGCTGTGAAGTTCACAGGCATCCCTGGGTCACAATCCCAGACCTGAGTGCAATTTACTCCAGTGCAGAACGGTGGCTGAGAAGCACGTGCTGCATGCAGCATTTGAAAACTGAATGCTTTCTGTTTGGGCAGCCTGTTGTGTCAACTGTAGCTTGCTTATGGTAATATCTTATTTATGGTGTCTTTCAACAGAAGTAAATTTCTAGAGATGTGTGATGGACTTCTTGCAAGAGTAGAAGCCCCTCTTCGTAGTGTGCTGGAGCAAGCCAGTAAGTGTGTGTGCATTTGTGTGCAGAGAGATGGTGTTCCTAGTGCAGACTTCTTTGGCTGCTGACAGAACGTGGGCAGACTGATTAATACAATTAACGTCTTTTGGCTGAGCGGTTTTAAGCTTTCCAAAGTTCTTTCACACAAGCTGAGATCTAAAGTCTTACTGCTTTAAATTAATAGTTGGTTTAGCGTAACTCAATTCACAATGTTAGTGTACTCGCTTAAAATACAACAGTGGAATCAATAAAAACTAATGCCTGACTCCTTTCTAGAGTTAAAGAAGGAGGATATTTATGCAGTAGAAATAGTTGGTGGCACAACAAGAATCCCTGCTGTTAAAGAGAAGATCAGTAAATTTTTTGGCAAAGAAGTCAGTACGACTCTGAATGCAGATGAGGCTGTTGCACGAGGTTGTGCACTGCAGGTAAAAAGTGCTATATGTTTTAGCTGTGAATACTTGTATTGAAATCACAAGTACTTGAGCTGAAGTCCATAGGTAGCATGAAAAATGCTTTGTGTGTATGGGAACGGAATAAAAGAAGCATCAGGAAGGTGGCTGGCAGAATGAGAATGGTGGCTTTAAGTGATCCTTTGCACTGAGCCAGGTCAATGGATCAGTACAGATGGAAGTGAAACGCGTGCTTTGCTTCTGCTGTAGTTGGAAGCTGGTACTGTGATGACTGTCATATGAGCACTTCACTTCTCTGGGCTCCTTTGGGGGGCCTGAGTTAAACAAAAGCTGCTTTACAGCACTGCTGATAAACAAAACCTGTCCTGAGCTGGAATTGCAATTGCCCAGTGGGCTGAAGCATAGCAGATACTCTGTAGTTACTAGTGCTACCTTCTGCACCTTAGTTTTGCTCCTATCACCTTATTTTCCTCTTCACATGCTTAATAGATGCTAATCTGTTTGTCAGTGGTGCAAGCCAGCTGTTGGAATGGAATCTGTTTAAAAGGGATTGGGTTACAGTGTGCTTCGAAACAAAACAAAACTGTAAGGAAACAACTGGTAATGTCACACTAAAACTGTAGTGTCTGATTTTCTTACCCTGGCACTAAAAACAACTCAGTAGCCAAAGCATAACAAACTAAATGTGATTTGTTCTAAGGCAAAACCTGTGTATTTCCATTTTCAGAGTGAACAGCTGTGACAGCTTCCCAAAAGGAAGCGCACGCATGCACTTCTGGTGCTTACTGTGCAGTTCTGCAGTCCATCAGTATTAGTAATCCTACGTATGAGTAGCTTAAGTAGCTACTTTCTGAATTAAATTACTGTTCCTCTGAAGCCTGGATTTTTGTAATAGAACTCCTGTGCTCTTTCAGTGTGCTATTTTATCACCGGCGTTCAAAGTGAGAGAGTTCTCTATCACAGACCTGATCCCGTATCCGATTTCTTTGCGGTGGAATTCGCCAGCAGAGGAAGGGTTAAGGTGAGAGTTCCTTTTTTCTGCACGATTACCTACAGTTTAAAACTCTGTGATGACGATTAGGGAACACAGCATTTTTGGGACAGCACCCATCTAACAGCTCCCAGCATGTTTGATAATTTGAAACTTGAGAGAAAAAAGGCCAAGCTTAACACTGCCTGCACTGCTGTTGCTCTTCAAATAAACAGGTTGGCTTTTGAAAACGAGGTTTTCCTTAATATATGAAGAATATCTGGAGATGTTTATTAACATCAGCAGGGTCATCCTGCATGCTATGTAAGTGCTGTTTTCTTTTCAGTGACTGCGAGGTCTTCCCCAAGAACCACGCTGCTCCGTTTTCTAAGGTCCTCACGTTCTACAGAAAGGAGCCGTTCACTCTGGAGGCATACTACAGTTCTCCCAAGGAGCTGCCTTACCCAGATCCTGCTATTGGTATGTAAAGCCTTTCTGTGGTTTGAAATGCTGATTTGCCTTGTACAGCTTTCTACACCTGTTTCTGATTACATTATTCTGGACCCTGTAGCTTACTACAAATTGCGTAGGGACAGACTTCAAAAGTCACGGATCTGCATTTTTACAAATGAGTGGGGTAACGTGAGTTTTCTGGACAGATATTCAGAATGTAGAAAGTACTGGTGGTGAAGTCTGTAAAGGGAATGCTCAGAATGCTGCAAACCCTGATGCAAATAATTCCATTTTCGTGACATACCGTACGTGATTCCTCATAGCATGCAGTAAAGCATTGTTGACTCAAACTGCTTAGCCTGAGTAGGATTTGAGTGCATTGCAGTGATCTGTTGCCTGCAGTAGTCAGAATTTACTTCACGTTCAGTGATGGTTTTTGTTTCTGGAATTGTTCAGCTCACTTCTTGGTTCAGAAGGTCACTCCTCAAACAGATGGATCCAGTTCGAAAGTGAAGGTCAAAGTTAGAGTAAATATCCATGGCATCTTCAGTGTTTCAAGCGCATCGTTGGTGGAGGTTCATAAGTCTGATGACAGCGAGGAGCCTATGGAAACGGATCAGCATGCAAAAGAGGAAGAGGTAATGGACTCTGTGTTGGCTGCTCTTTGAGGCCCTTTCATGAACCTTTTGGCCAAGTTCTGAAAAGGTTCTAGGATTTCTAAAAGGATTTAGATGTGTTTAGCAATTAAGTACTAATTTAGGTATGTCACGGCTGTGACAGATGCCTTGAAAGCAGAACTGGGCTATAGGTGAAAGACTGGATCGTTCTAGGAGTGAGCTGTTAATTGGCAAAGCAAAGGTGAAAAGTATGTAATGATCCCTTGAGGCTCTACTTTCTTTCGCCCAAAGAACACTGGAGGCAGGTAGAGTGAGCAAGGCAAGAATTGAAGCATTGTTTAATATGCTGAACCGAATCTTTCTATTGATTTCAGAAGATGCAAGTAGACCAGGAGGAGCAGCAAAAGACTGAAGAACAGCAGCAGGTCCAAGCTGAAAATAAGGCAGAGTCTGAAGAAATGGAGGTAAAGTGAAAATTGGTTTTCTTACAGGATTCTTTGGGAAGATTCCAAAGGATGGTAATGTCTGAGCAGTCACCTGTTAGCTTTGTCATAGCTGTGGAAGCTGTATGTGGAGTATTTGTGGTCTGTACTGTGAGTAATGTTTTAGACACAATGTAGCACTGATTATTGAAGGCCTGTCGGATGAGCTGGTACTGATGGCGTGAGAGCTCTCCATGGGAGAGAGCATTGAGATTTCAGTAATGTAGAAACTAGAGGGGGGCATCTGGAAACATTTGGGGGCAAATAATTGCTGTGAATGTTGCCAGTGGCTGGTAGAAGTGAGCAGCTGCACTGCTTGACTCCTGTGGCAGCAGAGTGTGAGAGTTACAGATGTGTGTCAGTGTCAGAAGTACACATGCTCAAGCCTTTTTCTGTTACCAGCCTTCAGTGCCTAATTTGAACCAGTAATGTTTTTTTACTTTGGATTTATTCCTTCAATATAGACTTCTCAAGGTGACTCTAAGGACAAGAAAGTGGATCAGCCACCTCAAGCCAAGAAGGCTAAAGTAAAGACTACCACAGTGGACCTTCCCATTGAGAACCAGTTGGTGTGGCAGATAGGGAAAGATATGCTCAACTTGTTCATTGAGAATGAGGTAAGCTCTACTTGTCTGAGCTGAAGAGGTCTGTAACTCACAGGGAATCTTGCTGTTCGTGAGGTGTGGTTAAATGCTAATGATGGGCAAGGAAAGATGAACATAGCTTTTTGTGGTGAACAGCAGTGGCCCTTGGAGCCAGGATGTGATACTCCTAATGGAGACTCTTGATCTGTAGGGGAGCTCATGGAGTCACTCAGCTGCAGGCTGTGAGGCTGCTGCCCCTGGGGGCTGACTGCTCAGCTGGGGCAGGCTGGTCTGTACTGGATGTGCCTCCAGCAGCAAATTGTGGTTCCTTTTTGTCATCTGCTTTGTCGTAGAGTTCTGCACATTGTTTCAAAATCTTTAACCAAACTGATCTCGTTAAGAAGTATTTTGAGGTCTTGTCAGATAATGAGCTTTTTAGCTAACTAATGTGTCAATTTGTTCTCAGGGTAAAATGATAATGCAGGATAAGCTAGAGAAGGAGAGGAACGATGCTAAGAATGCAGTAGAAGAATATGTGTATGATATGAGAGACAAACTCTGCAGTATTTATGAGAAATTTGTTAGTGAAGACGTAAGTATTTCTGGCTTTGTCCTCTGTTTTATTGCAATTAACAGTTATTTTTAATAGCCTTTGACTGTATCATATTAGTGTGCTTACTTAGACTGCACTTGTAAGCTTTCAGACTTGAAACATCTCTAGCCTTTTTGTTTATGACAGTGACCCAAGTGTGGGCCGAGTGCAGGCAGGTGGGCACCCAGGGCATATTGTTCTTTCCCAAAACATTTGCAGCTGTTGAAGTTATTGCCTGATCACCTGCTTTTAGACTGAAACAAGGAGCACTTGACAATCATTTGAAGGCAACCTGACCTACTTCAGCTCTTTGTTGATTTCTAGGAATGGTTTAAGATTAAGAATTTTTAAAAGTTCTTCACATTCTAAAAATGAAACCCTTCCAGAAAGATTCCAAACACCACTGTAATGTCATCCAGTGGGATCATTTCACTTAACTGTTTTGTGTGGATTGCTTCAGGATCGAAATGGCTTCACGCTGAAGCTGGAAGATACAGAAAATTGGCTTTATGAAGATGGTGAAGATCAACCCAAGCAAATCTACATTGATAAATTAACAGAGTTAAAGGTGAGTGGTTCTTGCATTTCAGTCAGAACTCAGTGAGTCCAGAGAACTTCATTTAAGTGAGGAGCTGGCTAGCTCAGGACCACTAATCCAGAGATTAATGCTTACAACAAACTGATTTATTTACTAATGATGTAGGCAGACCTGCAACTGGTCTGTGACAACACACAGGAGAATCTGCCCTTCCTCTAAGTGAAGGGAAACATTGCAGGGAGTTTGGAAATGCTGCTGTGCCCTGCTGAGAGGCGACACGGGGTGATCATGGTATGTTTTACTTTTTCAGGCCTTGGGTCAACCTATTCAGGCGAGATTTCAAGAATCAGAGGAAAGGCCAAAAGCATTTGAGGATTTAGGGAAGCAAATCCAACAGTACATGAAAACTGTTCATGCCTTCAAAGCAAAGGTATTTCCACACTTAATTTCTGGCGGGTGCCCAGAAGTGATGTGAGGCCTGTTTTGAATCTTAAGTAAGCTGTGCAGAAGGTTCATGCAATGTCCTGGTTAGCTTCTGGGTTCTCAAAGCCGACTGTGTTTTCAGAAGTGGGTTTTTGGCTTGAAAAATGTCTTCATTAGGAAGTCAATCTTGATTTTTCCTTATGAGGGGGAAATACCAGCAGCAGTGCAACTTGAGTTTTGTCTGTGCAGAGCTGAGGGTGGTTGGGTTGATTGCTAATCAAACAGCCTTCTAGCTAACTGGTCTGTTTGGTGTTTTGTGACGAGTTCTGGGCAATGAAGTGTTGAGAGTGCGTGCAGTTTGGATGTTCAATCACTTGCACAGCTACCATTATGTGTTTCAGGATGAGCAGTATGACCATCTGGATGAAGCAGATGTGGCAAAAGTGGAGAAAAGTGCAAATGAAGCAATGGAATGGATGAATAACAAACTCAATCTTCAGAACAAGAGAAGTCTTACTTTGGACCCAGTTATAAAAGCTAAAGACATACAAGCTAAAACTAAAGTAAGTCTTTCTAGGCAGTTATTTCCATGAGTCTTATGCTTCTTGATGAAGTTGTATGCTTGGATAAGGACTGAGGTGAGATCAGCTGTAGAAAAAGATGATGTTTGGGCGCTGACTTGTTACGTGTGTTAGGGAACGTCTGCCTCTGCTCTGGATATCCAGTCGGTACCAAAGGTTGACTGGGCAGGCGGGTAACGAAACAATTGGTGAGAGACACCTCTAACAGTTCTTAATTCCTGTTTTACAGGAGCTGACAAGTATTTGCAATCCTATAGTTACAAAACCAAAACCCAAAGTTGAACTCCCAAAGGAGGAGCAGAAACCAGCCGAACCGAACGGACCAGTAGAAGGGCAGGGAGATGGCAGCAGTGGGGCCCAGAGTGCTGAGCCCAGCGCTGCGCCCGCCCCGACAGCTGCAGAGAAGAAGCTTCCTGAGATGGACATTGACTAAACGTCAGTACTTGTTTATATTACTGCAACCCACAATAAAGCTTTAAGTTTGTCAACTTTGTATGTTCTGAATACGAATTGAAGCAAGTGAATACCACAGCACTTGGTGATCTTTGGAGAGGTTTGGTCAGTGCCTGAGGTCAGAATGCTTAGGTAGCCGATGACTCGGTCAAACAAGCAGTATTTCTTGCCATAGTGATTGTAGCTCGAGGCTTCTGGTACTGTTACTGCTCCTGTGGAAGCAGCCAACAGCTGTCTCCATGTTAAAGCATGTTCATGCTGAGTCAGTCTTGTTTTAAGAAGGGGACTGCGCTTCCTCTAGTCCTATTTTCATTCTGTTCTTCATGTTCTCGTGTGGCATAGCGGTGTTCAGAAGAGAATGCCTGCTAAAGCTAGGACAGTGAGACAGGAATGGGAGGGGGCTGCTCCTCAGACCTGCAGCCTCCTCTCACCGCTTACCTTCGTCTAGCCTGTGTTTGAGCATTAACACACCTCTAGGTTTTCTCTTGATCTGCACCTGATCAGCTCCTGCTTGCACAAGGTACGCAGAGCAGTGGGTGAGTGTTCCCATACCTTTTTTGCTGCAGTGGGTGTCATCACTTCACCCATAGCCTCAAATCAAATCCATTTACCTGAGATGTAGAATAGTGACTGCACTCCTAACAGCTCAGGCGTGAATGTGCTCTGAACCACCAAGTTTAGATTCCCTGGTTAGTCTGTGAGCCTTGTCTGCAGCTTGGTGGGTGCTTGTAGGAAGGATGAGGGCTGCAGCCCGGCTGCCCGCACTGAGCGCTGACTGCTGTGTTCCTAACTCTTTAGGGGGTGTTGCTTGCTTCCCTGAGGCCTTCATTTGGAATGTTTGTTTTTCTTTTTCAGGAACAAAGCATTTTTTCTATGAGTTTATGCAGTAATTTGCTTCTAGTACTGATTGTCATTAAACTTGCAAACATTAATTTGTATGTGTTAAAGCCGAAGTTGAAACACCGTTCAGCTGTTAGAAGAAATAAATGCACTGGATTCTACTGGACAACTTTCTGAAGCCGTTGATTGGGGGGGGGGGGGGGGGGGTGTGAGCGTCTCCTTAGCGCCAGCAGCCCCGGAAGGCGGGATGAGTTCGTGGCCGCGGGGCTGAGCTGAGCTCCGGGCCGGCGCTTCGAGCCCAGCTGCAGCTGGCGAGGGCGGCGTTCTGCGGGCGGGGAGCGCAGCCGCACCCGGCGGCCCGTTCCGCAGCGCTGCTCGCGGTGCCTTCCGTCCATACGCGCAGTTGTTTCTGCCGCTCGCCCGGCTGCGGCGCCTCGCGAGGGACCCCGCGTTCCTCCCGGCCGCCGGGGAGCGCTGTGGGAGGGGGGCGGAGCACGGCGGGCGGAGCCGGGCGCTCTGCGCTGTCAGCGGCGCGGCCGGGCCGGGGCCTCCGCCCTCCGCCGGTCCTTTTCGGTTCGCGCGTCCCGTCCGCTGCGGAGCCGGCGGCGCCCCGTTCCGCGTCCCTCGGGCCGCGCGGCCGCCACGCGGCTGAGGTAACCGGGGGCGGCCGTGCGGAAGAGCGGGCGGTGCCGGGGGGTCGGCCGGGTGCTGCGGGGCGCCCCGTGCAGCCGCGGCCCCGCCGGGAGCCGTCACCGCGTCCTCCGAACTCAGTGCCGCCCGTGCGGGAGCGCGGCGGGAGGCTTTCTGTTCCCGGCTCGCTCCGGTTACGTTTCTGCCCGGCGGGAGCGGTGCCGGGGCGCAGCGGGTCGGGACTCCGCGGCGGCCGTTCAGCGAACCCTCCCGGGCGCGGCGTCTGGCGGAGCTGTGGCGGGGGGACTTCGATCCCCGCGGCTCCGTGCGCGTGGCCGCAGCCGGGCGGTGCCGCAGCGCCGTGCACTGACAGCCCGGCCGGCGTTTTGTGCGCGAGGCGCGGAGCGCTGCGGGACGGCGCTGCGGCTGTGCCGGGCACACAGCGCCCCCTGCCGGCCGGATTGCGCGGCGCCCGCGTGGGGTTCGGAGTTTTTACGGAGGTATTCAGAAACTTTGTCGTAAACGTGCCTTTCTGGAACGCTGCTCGAGCGATTCTGTTCCTAATGCGTTTCTCTTCTTTTCTGCTCTGTTTTCCCTTCCAGTCGCTGTGCGATGTCCCGCTGCCGCTTTTCCCTTTGCTGTATTTCGCTGCTGTTCTTGCAGCTGTTCTCAGCCGCTGACGGCCGTTTGCTTTTTAAGTCCTCCACGTTCTGTCGGTGTTTCCCATTCTGTAAAGTTACCAACGCTTTTTTTTTCAATTCATAAAAGAAGTGTAATCGCGTTCTGTGTTCGTATCGGCTGCTTTGGTTTCTGACTCTTCCTGTGGAGGTGTCAAACAGGCGCGCAGTTTGGATGGGATGCTGAACTCAGTTGATGCTATAGAGCGGTGTTAACCCCACAGACACCTTAAATGTCTTCAGAAGACAGAGAAGCTCAGGAGGATGAGCTGCTGGCGCTGGCCAGCATCTATGAGGAAGATGAGTTTAAGAGAGCCGAGTCAGCACAAGGAGGAGAAACCAGAATTTGTTTGGAGCTGCCCCAAAACTTCAAAGTTTTTGTGAGCGGTGAGTTGTGGTGGCTTCCGTTATCTTTAAGCTGACTTTCACCAGGTAGTTTCCTGGGGCCTTCTCAGATGCTCTCATAGGCTGTAGGAATATTTAGCTGACAGAGCTGTGTGGGATCCCTCCTTGTGTCTGTGGCACTGCTGGGGTTGTGTCAGGGTGGGCACTCTCACCATTTGGATGCAGCCTCTCCACTGAGATTCAAAACTCGAGCCGAGTTGTAGCATTTCTTTGGGGTAATTAAGTTCATGTATTTATTGTTCCCCTGGGGGTGTTTTTTTCCTTGTCCTCGGTTCCTGCTGGTATTTCACAGCACTCCTGTTTATGGGTTTAACCCCACACAACCTCATGGCGCTTAATGCACCCTTATTTAGGGTTGAATAAATGATTTTAAAATGAGCAATTCATCAAACGGACAGAGAGGCCGTCTGTGCCATCCTTTGGTTCTCATCTTTTTGTTATGTCTCACGTTGTCTCCATTGCTTTTGGCTCAGGCAATTCCACAGAGAGTCCCCAGGGCAGGGGGTTTGAATGCACCGTTTGCTTTCTGCCTCCGCTTGTGCTGAATTTTGAGCTCCCACCGGACTACCCATCCACCTCCCCGCCTGCGTTTACCCTCAGCAGCAAATGGCTCTCCCCAGCACAGGTTGGTGAACCACTTCTGACGTTCTAGCAGAGCTTTTGTGGTCGTGAGTGAGTGCACAATTGGCAGCGCTCTGCTGGATGTCAACATGGCAGATGCAACTAAAATTGAGACTTATGTGATGACACCTGGCTTTCACTTGGCTCTTTTCTTACTTGCTTACCCTTCTGAGAGTTCAAAGTCTGTGAACGTTATTTTTATGTCTTTTACACATTACCTAAAAGTTCTGGGATTTGAGATGTAAATTTGCATTAAAGGAGGACCATGGGAGAGGGAGGAGGGCTGCCACGAGTTCTCAGAGCTCACTGAAACCTGAAATGCTTTTTCTTTCCTAGCTCAGCGCTCTTTGCAAGCATTTAGACAACCTGTGGGAAGAGAACCGAGGCTGCGTGGTCTTGTTTGCCTGGATGCAGTTTCTGAAGGAAGAAACGTTGAGTTACCTGAACATTTCCTCCCCTTACGAGCTAAAAATGTGCCAACAAGGAAACACACAGGGCAGGACACCTTCGGTCCCTCAGGATGCCGAGGATTGTGGTGGTGCAGTGGGCTGTGCTGCAGCTGAAGAAGAAATTGATGAAAGAGCTGTACAGGACGTGGAATCTTTGTCCAGCCTGATTCGGGAGATCCTGGATTTTGATCAGGCTCAGAGAAGGAAGTGCTTTAACAGTAAGATGTACTTGTGCAATATTTGCTTCTGTGAGAAGCTGGGCAGGGAATGCATGTACTTCACCGAGTGCAGCCACGTGTACTGCAAAGCTTGCCTGAAGGACTACTTTGAAATTCAGATCAGGGATGGTCAGGTCCACTGCCTCAACTGTCCAGAACCGAAGTGTTCTTCTGTTGCTACTCCTGGTCAGGTAAGGGATGCGAGCGGTGGCGGCGAGGGCTGTGTGAGCCCAGCACTGTGGAGCACAGTCTGGCTTTTAACAGCAACCCAGGGAAATCCTCTCTCTGAGCCACACACATTCCTCCAGGTTACAGCTGGATCATGGGGAGCATGTTTTGCCTGCTGGCAGAGCGGTGGCATTGGTCAGAGGCCTGAACTGATGTCCCTCCTATTTGGTGCTGTGTGTTTGTTCTTTTGAGTGTTTAACTGTTACCAGAATAGCTTTTCTAGGAGTAATTCTGTGGCCTCACTTGGAGGATCCAGACTGAATTCACGCCAGCTGCACTTTTTCATCTATTTAACATTTCTTGTTGTAGGTAAAAGAGTTCCAAAGGCAGATAATCCTCCCTTGGTCTTTGTTAGGTGAAGGAGTTGGTCGGAGAGCAGCTGTTTGCACGCTATGACCGCCTGCTGCTGCAGTCCACCCTGGACCTGATGGCAGACGTTGTGTACTGCCCGCGGCCGGGCTGCCAGACACCCGTCATGCAGGAGCCGGGCTGCACCATGGGCATCTGCTCCTGCTGCAACTATGCGTTCTGCACTCTGTGCAAGATGACCTACCATGGGGTCTCGCCGTGTAAAATCACTGCAGGTGAGTCACTGCGTGCCAGGAATGGACCCCGAAGCAGTTAACTGGGTGTCGTGTGAAAAAGGCTGGAAGTCAGAATTTAAACAGGGAGGCTGGTTGGTGCGTGAGCTAGGACAGGTTCCTTTAGGTAGGTCTGTTGCTGGCGATTAAAAGATCCCACTTTCTTGGCACTGCACAGGTCAGGAAGTCCCTGAACTACTGACTGCCGAATTCAGAGAGGCCATAGAGGGCAGAATGCCTTCATTTATTTGTGCCCTTTTTTACCCTTTCCTGTGAATCCACTTCTTTCTGCTCTTTCTGTACGTGCTCAGGTGACACTTCATGGGCCGCGTGGCCTTGGAATCAAGTGGCATGGCAATAACTTTGTGTTCAGAACAAAAAACTTCTGGTTTTCAGTTCAATTTACATCTTAGACTTGTTCTGATTTCACTGAACTTCTCTTTATGATCAAGCACTGTAAAGCTGTTGAATGAGGGGCAGAGGTCTTAATATTCATTTTCTTACGTATTCTTATGTTTTACTCTTTAATGAACGATGCTGGTTTCCTGTGAGAATGCTTTATATGCTGTTAGCTGTACTTCTTCCTGTAATGCAGTGCAAAAGCTGTTTCTTTGTTTCACTCTGCAGAGAAATTGATGGATTTGCGTAATGAATATTTAGAAGCCGATGAGGCAACCAAAAGATTTTTGGAGCAGCGCTATGGCAAACGAGTGATCCAGAAAGCTCTCGAGGAGATGGAGAGCAAAGAATGGCTGGAAAAGAACTCCAAGTCCTGCCCTTGCTGCAGTACTCCTATAGAGGTGAGTGGTGGTGGAGGGGGAGAGGCTGGGATCACAGTAACTCCTGATGGAAATGAATGCAAAAGGCAAAGTCATTCTGTACTTGCATCAGCTCAGAGATTTACTCCCAGTGTCTGAGCTCACCAGTGAAAGCACATTTCTAGCAGCTGGCAAAGAGACCTTTGCCCTTCTGTCCGCAGTATACAGAGAGGGAGGTCATGGTTTATAGTCGGGGCCGTGAGCTGTTTTGCCCACTGGCAAAATGGTGGCATTGCTCAGAGGGGTGTTTTAGACCTTTACAGACTGCAACTGGTAATACACAAATAGCTTCAGATAAACAGGAGTTTCCAGGGGTGCCACAGCTGAGCCTCGACTCTGCGACCTCCCAGTTCTCCCAGCTGTGGAAAACATCACTGCTGTGATGGTCAGGGCACGATGCAGCCGTGAGCGTTGTGGTTTTGAGGCCTGACGTGCAAACACCTCATTGTTTCTTTTCTTTTCCCTGCCAGAAACTAGATGGCTGTAACAAAATGACGTGTACTGGCTGCATGCAGTACTTCTGCTGGCTCTGTATGGCTTCCCTGTCCAGGGTGAACCCATACAAGCACTTCAATGACCCGTCTTCCCCGTGCTTTGATCGGTACGTGTCTCCGTGTGTTTCCTCCAGTGCTGCACTGCTGCTGTTGGGTTCTGTCAGATGCACATTCCAGAACAGCAGCGTTTTCGTTGCTCTGCTTCTGTCCATCAGTGTGGCTGGTGGGATTTTCTCTTGTTCTTGAACCTCTTTTCTCAGCACTTTTTCCTCTCCCAACAACAATTTTTTCACTTCCTACCCAATTTTCCTGTTTTTCTCCCTGTGTCTCCTGCTGTCCTTGGAGCTCAGCTTTTACCTCTCTCGACAAAGATGAACTGTTTCACAACAAAAATCCATACTCTTTCATTTTGTTCCCCCTGTTGTGCTGTAGTTGTTTGCCCAGCGCTGTCTGCTCAGGTGACACTCAGCTGTTTGGAGCAGGCAGGCTTGGCTGCTGCTGATATGCTGCTAAAAACCAACTGGGAATTGCAGCATGCTGGTAACTTTTAATGCAGCTTGGATCATTATTTTCCAAGATTTCTTGACGTTTCGTGTCCATAAGGTGCTGTAAGACCCTCTGTGAAGCGCTGTACAAATGCAAAGTGGCTTCTTTTAACTGACCTTGGGAACTGCAGCATGAGTGTTGTATGCTACTGATACAAATTATGAAACCTGCTTTTGCTTTTTTATGTTTTCTTTTTACTTTATTTCCTATTCTGATGTAAATTTGTGACTGTTTTGCAGATTGTTTCAAGCTATGCAAATTGATGGTGAGTTCTGGGAAGATGAAAACTAGTATTCTTCTCTAGCAACAGATGCTGAAGAAACCAGAGACAGATGCTTTCCTTTTTTTGTCAAAGCTGTTTGATTTTCAGTGCTCTGATGCCATAGAAGAACAATAGCACCTTGCACTGCAGGATCCTTGCACAACCCTTCTGTTGCCAGAACCAAAGGAGGCCATTTTACGCACCCTGTGGTCAAGGTTCCTGTTGAAAGTCCTAATAGTAACATCCAGTGATAAAGAGAAACGCAACCAAGAAGTGAGAACAGAATGGGAAGTCTGCACCAAGAGGTGCCCCTCGTTCAGCTCCTGAATGGCAGCAATGTTTCTGGAGTGGCCTCCTGAGGAGGTTTGCCTTCCAGGGATGTCAGCTGGCTCCCGCTGTTAGGGGCAGCGCCATTCCAGGTGCAGAGCTCGCTCTGGAGCTGTTAGTTACACTGCTTGGGAAGGGAAAGCGTTGTGAAGCAGCACAGGGCTGTGTTCAGGGGCTGAGCCCGCCGCCTCCTGCATTTCCTGCCTGTTTCTGTGGCAGCAGCTCACTGCTGTTCTGCTGGCAGTGGCAGCGAAGGCGCTGATCCCTGACTCCTTGTGCTGCTGCAGTGCCCGTGTTCTTCACTGAACGCATTGGCAGAACTGACTGACAGCTTCTGGAGTCGGGGTCGCCCTGCTGAGTGCTGCAGTGCTGTGCGCCTCGCTGCCAGTCCTCACTGAGCACTGAAGGGTGATCTGAGTCTGGTCAGTGAAAGTAATACCAGACAGTTTCTGTGCATAGACAGCCTGGATCAGTGATAATTTTTAGTACCTTAAAGAATTCAAATTTCTTTCTCACCAGACATTAACTTGTTTACAGAATCTTCTTGTAAGGAATTTGATTAGTTGATGCTTTTGGTTCTGGGCCAGATGCCTCATTTCTGCTGTTCTTGCCCTTTACATATTTCAAAAAACATGGTTTCCCCTAAAAGCTCAGCAAGCTGTTTTGGGAACATGGAAATAATTGCTGGAGAGAAACACTGGTTTATTTTTTTTTTTCCTGCTTACAGAATGATCTAAAAATTTATTTTGGAATTCAAACTCTTTAAAGCAAACAGCAGGTCTGGATGGATAGCTCAGGAGCTTGAAAACTGTTCAAACTCGGTTTTGATTGATAGTAAATAAATTTTAGTTAAATTCCTGGCCAAAATGAGTGTTGATGTAGTTCCTTTTGCAGAGGAAAAGTCTCTATTCGAATTGGCAGTGATTAAAGTAGTAAGGGTGGATTTCCTGCCTTGATTTAGGCTGTAGGATGGTGTGTGTAGAGCAAGTTTACATTGTGTATGGTTTACTTGTATTTCCTGCACCTTTCACATGCACTAAATTCACTTTAAGACAGCAAATACAGTTGTCTTCCTGTTTGTCTTCGTTATGGCACTCGTGTTGGCTGTTGGTGTGTGGTACAGCTGTGGTGCTGGGCTCTGGTGCTCTTACACTGCAGGGCTGAGACACTCGAGGTCTCAAGTGAACGCAGCAGAGCTCAAAACTTTTGTGTGAGCTTGATGCCTGGGGCATCCTGCTGAGGGAACTTGGCACATTTCTGTAGGCTCGGTGCTCTCAGAGCAAAGTTACCTTGGATTTTTGGGGGACATCAGGCCTGTAAGTGATGGATGCGGTGGCAGTCATAAAGCTGCCATGGAAACAACATGTGGGATGCAGCCAGCTTTGTGCTGCACTCCCACAGTAGTTTGCACTCTGCCCCAATTGTTAACACAGCACCTGAACTCCGTGACCAGGAACCTGCTTTGGAAAGCACTTTCTTGCTGTGCAGATTACGTGGGCAGACAAGGAGTGCTTGGCCCAGGGTGAAGTGTGCATTTATCATTCTCTGCCTGGAGGCAATGCTGCTGGATCTCAGGTGTATAGAGGCAGTGCAGGTCCCTTCTCCAAGGACAGAGGTGCAGAGCAGCAGCCAATGTTCCTGTGGCTGCTGGGCACTCAGCGGCCCTGGGCTGCAGCTCCTGTGCTTAACAGAGGCACAGAAGGACTGAGCCTCTCCCCAACAGCTGAGCAGGTGAGTGTGCTCACAGGACAAACAGCTGGCAGTGCAGAGGCAGAACAGCTCAAACCTCATCCTGTCTTCATCAATCAGGGCCAGGCGAGCAATGCCACTAACGCAGCACAGTTTTTTCCCTGAGGCTACTTTTCTTCTCACAGAACGATGCCTCCTCATTTCTGTGCACACACAGACTGTGCTTAATTACAGACATTTGATGGTACTGGTAGGGAGCTGAGACCTCCTCCTTTTTCCTGTAGAAATTCCCACTCTTTCCCCACCCCTCACCCTGCCCAAAGGAAACAGACAGCCACTGCCTGCCCGGCCGGTTGTGTGGGACGCCTACCAGCAGAGAGCAGCCAAGGAGTTGGGCCCTTAAGGTATGCAGCCACAGCAGCTACTTCTTCCAGTTCTTGGTTCTGGGTGACAGAAAGCCTTGTTCAGAACAACACACCCTTTTGGGCTTTGTTGCTGCTACTCAAATATGCCATGACAGCTCCCATTCAGACACATAAGTTGTTCCATGTTTCGCAGAGAAACCAAGCAACACGTACAGTCAGAGCAACTGGAGAAAAATAACACTTTTACTGTACAAAGTTATAGATGAACAGCTCTATAACAAACTTCTTGGACAAAGACAACGCATGCTCCCCAGTCTGGCTTGCACTGATCTTGTTTAGATCTTAGAAGGACCAAATGATCTTGTTTAGATCACAGAAGGACCAAATGGGCTTTGGCTGTTCAGGCTCTTGCCCACCTCTGTGGGGGCGCTTTGTAATTAAGCGCATGCTGAGCTCAGGGAACAGAACGTTTCCTTTGAGGATTACCTGACATTTCCTGGAAGCACATGAAATGGAGAGAGAACTCGCTGCCTCAGGCTCTGCCCAACACCAGTCACAGAGCACCAAGGAGCACAAACAGAATTTATGTTTGTTGTGAAGAAATCTACCCTGCTGAAGATCATAAAGCACCACTGCATATAAAGTTGTACCTCGTAACTGAATGTATAAGGCCTCTTTTAGAATTGTGGCAACAAAGAAAATCACAGATTCATGAGCCAACCATTCACTGCATTAATGGCACTGCACTGGGAATTGCTGCATCCCTTTTGTTGGGATCTCCTTACATCTGGCTCCATGCTGGGCTCAGCCAGGGCAGTTTGGTCCTGAAAACTTCCATCAGATCGAGACTGCACACCTCTGTGGAACTGTAACTGTCTCTTCTGCCTGGGCTGTCCTCACAGGGAAACGTTCTCATTATATCCAATGTCAATGTCATTTTGTGCCCCACTGTCCCTTATCTCTCCTCCTGTGCACTGCAGCGGAGCACTGTTTCTATTTCTAGATGGCTTACTCATAGCTATGAAGCAGGCTACTGTTAAGCTGTGCTGATACTTTCCCTTCTCTGGGCTGAACAAGAACCATTCCCGTTTTATGGGAGTATAACTTTAGAGCATTTTGAGGGGCAGTGCTACACAGATGTGTTTGACAGAACTGCAAAGAATACATTCCAAAGTGACCACCCGTTGTGTTTTCACATTTGTTTTGGTGCCTCCAGTCCAATTATAACTGCCTCTTTGCTTAAACAACTGATTCTCCACTGGTTTTGCCTTCAGAGAATACGTTGGTGGAGATTTGTGGAACACAGCACAGTGGATCACATCCTCATTTGGTTAATTAAAGCAGGTACTTGCTAATTGAAGAACAAACAAGATGAATTTCTGCAGCAATTCCCTTTCTTTGCAGCTGGTTTTCTACATAAAAAGATGGCTCAGAGTTACTCTAGGCAGTGAGAGATCAATCACTGTAAGGCTTCTTAGAGTGGCTTCTTTGTGCTTCTGTCTCCTTCATGCTGTATAAGGGTTCCACGAGCTTGTTATGAACCAGCATTAAACCTGATGTGGCAGGTAAAAAGATGACTTCAGTAGACATAATAAAGCAAAATTTTCATTCATTGCATGCTAATGAAATTAGGTTAGTCAAATCCGTGCTCCTTTGTCCCACAGCCACAGAGATAAGTGAGAAGTGACTGACAGCCTCAGTGCTCTACGTTTCAGCTGTTGTCTTGGAAGAGTGTTCTCTTTTGGGAGTTTTTGGGAGATTAAACAAGCATTTAACAAAAATCATGGCTTCTGCCACTGAAAAAAGAAGTGCAACCACTGCCTGCCCTGGTCACAGACTCACCTTTAAAGTACTTCACTGTCTTAACTTTCAGTTCCAGCGTAGCATCCTCGTCACACACAAACACGGTCTGGGGGTGCTGCTGGAAGGCAGATACTGTCCACATGTGGTTGACACCTTCCTCGATGGCTTTGTACAAAGCAAAGGCTTTGTGGGCTCCTGTGATGAGAATCATCACCTGGATTCCAAGGCAAGAAGATGGCAGTTAGAGTCCAGAAGACTTGCTGAGAGCAAACCCACACCAACTAATAAAGAGCTGCCCAGTCCCTAATGGGGAGTAAGGTCTGTCATGCCCCCAGAAGTCAGTCACAAGTTCTGTTTGCTTTAGCTACATTTTATTTATCATAGCCTGGAGGCTAATTTTAGGGATTTGGACACTTTGAGCTCCGATTAGGTACCTACATACAGACTTAACTTGTACAAATCAAGGTGTAGGTGCAGTGAAAAGCTATTCCATTTGCCTTTCATCATCTGGTATAAGATTGAGTCAGACAGAGGTTCTTGTAGCTATTTCACCAGATGAGCTCCTTAACTGAAGCCATTCTCCAAAAGCCCTTCCAGCTCCCTGCAATCACAACTGTACTGCAGGGTTCCACAAATGTTAGGGTTAGCAGAGCAAAAAAAAAAAAAACCAACTGGAAAGCAGATTAAGCAGATTAAGAGCCTTTCTGTAGTGGTACAGGATGCAAGAAAGGAAGACTGTGTTCAGCTGTCTGTGGCAGGAAAAACGTGGGCTGGTTCACACCAGCAGGGTGCATAACTGCTCCAAGATGACCTTCAGTTATTTCAGAAAGCCCTGCTCTAGAGCTGCTGTATGTAGTGTCTGTTGTTTTCCTAACCTCTCTGGCATCCATGACAGTGCCTACTCCAACTGTCAAAGCCATCGTGGGGACTTTGGAGAGGTCACCATCAAAAAACCTGGCATTAGCCAGTATAGTGTCCATAGCCAAGGTCTTCACTCGTGTCCTAGACACCAAACTTGATCCAGGCTCATTGAAGGCGATGTGACCATCAGGGCCAATACCTGTGACAGAGACAGTTTGAGAGGTAATGGTAGCAAAAGCTCCTTATGAAGTCAGAGACTTTCTCAGTTGCACTGGGACAACAACAAAGCAAAGCAGATAGCAGAATCTAAAGGCAAACTGATGGGGAAAGCTTGCTTGTGTTGGCTATAACTATTTCTAGCAGCTTCCTGTTACCCTAATTATTGTAACACATTTTGTAGTGGATAAAATTCAAGCCCTGCCTGGTTCTCCAGCTCACCACCTTGTGAGCAATTCCCTTCCTGAATTCAAACATTTAAGCAGCGGAATGAGATGTCAGACAACAAGGCTACCAGCACACACGAGCACTCAGTAGAAGTGTACGGGGTGCCTTCACTGCACATCCCCTGGACTTATTTGTCTTCTCCAGATAATAAATAAGAGAGATGGAGGAAAGACAGTGCATAGAGACTGCCAGTCCTTCAAGTGTTCACCTCCAACAAAGAGTTCAATTCCTCCAGCTGCTCTGATTTTATCCTCAAACGCATCACACTCCGCCTGTAGATCAGCTGCATTTCCATCCAAAATGTGAACGTTTTCTGCCGAGATATCAACATGCTTGAAGAAGTTGTTCCACATGAAGGAGTGGTAGCTTTCCGGATGGTCCCTCGGGAGACCTGTTGACAGAGCACGCACAGGGCTGGGACCAGCCAGAAAAACATCACCTGTAATGCAGAACACCTACACAGGCTTGCGGTGCCTCTGGCAACAGAGCTGTTTTCTCCATCTGTCTTGCAGAACTCCCTCGACTTTCAGAAGTTTTGCTTCCTCAAATAAGTAAAATTACACCAGCCATGCCTAACATTTGGCAACCCCGCACTCAGCAGGGGGGCTGAAACTGGGTTATCATGATGGTCCTCTTCAACCGTAATGTGATTCTCTGGTTCTGTGTCCTTGTATTAACACACAGCGGATGTTCCAGAAGAGCAGGGATGCGCTGCGCCTCACCTCTTACTGCCTTTCCAGCCCACCTCCCAGTTGGCATTAGCAAAAATGATTTAAAAACCAACAGAGAAGTCTGGGAAATAACCTACTGCTTTCAGTTTTCTCCTCGAACGCTGCAAACCCACATAACTGCCCATTTCCTGACACTGCTGAACTGCTTACGGAAAAACTTCTCGCTCAGTATATAACTTATCACTGGCAAATAATTACCCTGCAAGTTTTTCACCTTTGGAGCTCTTGGCTCCCTCCAGCCATCCTTCTGAAGAGCCCATTTCAGCACAGCTCCCAGAGCGAACCATCCCTCCGCTATCACAGCGCTGGGGCCGCCTGCGGGGCCGGCTCCACAGCCCGGGTGCAAAGGTGCAAAGCGGCAGCCGTTATCTCCGCTTACAGCGATAACGGGATCCTCGGCCGCTCAGCACCCGGCCGGCTGTGCGGTGCGGGTCAGACACCGCGCTGCTTCTCACGCGGTTTCACACGGCGCCCATCGCGTCCCTCTGGCGATGCGCGTTTCGTCCCGCCCTCGCTCTGCTTCCGAGCCCCAGGGCACAGCGCGGAGCGCCCGCTGCATCCCGGCTGCAAGGGGTGCGCGCGAACCACTCACCTACGTACTCGTCCATGTTGAAGGTTTTCACGTACTTGAAGGACAGGTCCCCGTTTTTGTAGTACTCCACCAGCTTTCTGTAGCAGCCCAGCGGCGTGCTGCCTGCGGACACACGCCATGCCGTCAGCCCGTCCGTCCGTCAGCCCCTCACAACCCGCCCGGTCCCGCCGCCACCCACCTGTGGGCAGCCCCAACGTGAAGAAGCGGCCGGGGCCGGGCGCGAAGTGGACGATGCGGTTGCGGATGTACTTGGCGGCCCACTCGCTCGCCCGCTCGTACGTCTCCTGGATGATGAGCTTCATGGCGAGGCCACGCGGAGCACCGCCCCTACGCCGCCATTTTAGCGCCGCTCCCGCCCCGCCCCGCTGTGGGCGGTCAGCCCGGCTCCGCGGCACGCAGAGGGCTGTGCGCGCGAGTTCTGCCCGACGGCTGCGGGCGGGCGGTGGCGGCCGTGGTGGCACAGCGTGGTTCTCAGTTTATCTCAGAGCGCTTCCATGGTAACTGTAGAATCAGCGCAGAGGGAAGCAGTTCAGTGCGCCCAGTAACGAGGCGTTCAGGCTGTGAGAGGTCTGTGCAAATAAATACAAATGATGAGCTACGGCTCCGCGGCCGCGCTGCGCTCCGCCTCCCGCAGTCAGACCGGCCGCCGGCTGCTTGCAACCCCTGCGCGCTGCTCCGGCACCGAGCGGCACGGTGCTGCCGCCCCCCCAAAGTGACCTTCCTTCTTTCCTTCCTTTCCCTCCTTTCCTTCTTCCTTCCACCGCTCCGGCTCTCTTCACGCTGTGACCGGAACGTGCCCGACCTCGCCTTGCAGCCTTGCTCAGAGGTATGAGGTTTGCTGAGGTGCAAAAGCTCTTTCAAAGTCAGACGGCTTTCTGCTTTCATTAGAAAGGAAGAATGAAATACAAACTGCTTTCTAGCACCCATCCCACACAGCTCCTGCTTATTTTAATAATTTAAATGACCTGGTAAGGCTGAGTGCTGCCGATGCTGCCTCATCTGAGCGCTGAGAGCTGCTGGCTTGGTTTGCGCTTGGCTGGAGAGTGACGGCTGTGATGGGCCACAGATGGTTGTGGTTGAGCTCAGGAAGAGTTTTAGGCCACAGAGACTAAAAAAAAATGGAAAGTGCGGTGTGTTTCCATCAGCAGCAGTTATCCAGTGAGCACAGAAGTATTTCCGTGGCTGCAGTGCTGGGCAAAGAGCTGAGAGTCATGCAGTGTTCTGAGATGAGGCTTTTCCACAGGCTGTCGCCTGCCCCGTGGCTCCGGGTGAGACTGCTTTCCTGCTGTTCCCACTGGTCAGTGCAATACACCCATTGGTCCTGTGCGCTGGGCAGCAATTACAGCCCAGCTGGTTTCAGCAGCACAGGTCAGAGCTGGATGAAGCTGCACCACACCGTGCTGCTAACAGAGCCCCGGGGCCAGCGCTGAACTTTGCAAAGGCGTTTGGCTGAAATTCAGTGCGTCTCTGTGCACTGCAAACAGTCTTCACTCTTGCTCTGACCCCCTTTGCAAGCAGCTTTGGCAGGAGCAGTGCACAAAGACAGCAGAGTCATCCCAGTAAAAAAAAAAAAAAAAAAAAAAAAACAACAAAAAAAACCCAAGAACAACCAACCAAACAAAAAAAATATGTTTTGTTGGGAGGAAAAAACCACAACAGTGCGCGAGAGGCAGGCACGTGCATGTGCTGCCACAGCTGCCCTGTCCTGCCCACGTCCCATGGATCTGCGTGCTTCAGGCAGCCTGCTGATGCTGAGGAAATGGCTCCAGGGCTGGGTTATACGTGTGACTGGAATGCGGGATATTTTTAGGTATGATTATTTATGCGTGTTGCTGTTTCTGCATTCTCAGCTCGCTGTTGAAATGTTGAAGAACTTCCTGGTGTCTGAACAAGCTGATTTTCCTTCCCAGCAAAAGCAGCAGATGGAAGGAAACAAACACTTCCCTGCAGAACCAGGGGGTTCTAACAAGCACAGCATTTTCTTTTTCTCTGCCTTGAAGTGATTAGAGTCAGCAGTTCACACAGACCAGAGCTTTTGCTATCAGGGGCGGCTTTTGAGCACTGTTAGCTTTTTTTTTTTTTTTTTCCCCTTCTAAAAAAAGCAACAATTAAAATTTTATGTGCATAAATTTCTCTTCAATTCCCATAATTAAAGCAGCTCCTAAATGCCCACCATCTGCCAGCATTTCCTGCTCCTGCGCATCTCACCTGCCTTCACTCTCCTGTTTATGAGGAAAGGAGAAACTGTATTCCCGGGTGGATGGACCTGCAGGGAGCTGCCCTTTTCCACAAGCCCTGCTTGCTGCCCAGCTCCTCCCACCATTGCCCAGATTCCAGAGCCAATGAGCACTACCAGCAGCTGCTGGCACTGAAGAATACAGCTCACAGCACTCCACTGCGTGTCTTTGGGCAGCACAGTGAAGTTTCTGCTGATGCCAGCAGTCTTTGGATGAGACTCCTGGTGAAGTTTCCATCTTCCTTGAGGCCAGCTCTGTAATGGCAGACAGTGCAGGCTTTATTTACATGAACAACACTCTGCCACCATTTTTTCTCAGCCTGCCAGTTGCAGCCTGCTTGCAGATGATTAAGCTATTACAGTGGAGAGCTTCAGAGGTATCATTTGATCCATTAACTCACGCAAACATTTGTCTTCAATTTTTTCTTAGGTGAATCATTTATTGCTATAAAGATAGCAAGGAAGAGCTAAGTTTTAATGTCTTGCTTATTCCTTATTTAAACAAGTCTAGCTTAGCCCTCCCCCCCACCTCCCCCCAAGCTTTATCATTTAGTTTGTTCAATATTGTTAGAAAGCATAGATTAAAAGTGCCCTCTTTGTTGTTCAGTCATACACCATAATCAAAGTAACGCTTGTGGAGCATAGGGGTTTCAGGGGACTCACCATACTGCAGCCCTCTAACATTTTCAATTGGTTTCAAATGCTTTCACAGCATATCCCACACGGAAGTCACTGAAAAGCAATGACTTCAAGCTTCAGAGCATCTCTTGGGAGAGAAGACATTTTGTATTGGAGGAAGATTTAGAAAATGCAGAGGTATGAAGTGATTTGCCTAAAACCATGCAGGAAATGAAAGCAGAACCAGTCATGCACTGTAACCACAGCATCATCTTAGCTGCTGTCCCTTGTAAAATAAAACAAACACACAGAGAGCAGCTGGAAGAAATTGCCATCAGCTCCCCATGTCAGCCGTGCTCAGGCTAGTTGGCCTAATTAGGGGGTGATATGCCTCTGGCTAATGACTGTGGCACAAACTGTTTCACCATCTCTTTGGGATACTGTCCAGCATCTTTTCTGAGGGTATGCACAGGTTGTGTCTGGTTTTAGTCTTTCAGATGTCCAAGTCAATCAGTGTACAGCTAATTACCGCTGTGGCTGTAGCTATACTTAGGGATATAATCCTACCTCGACAGCAAATCCACGCACGTAATCAGGACAGCTTCTTAGTGCAAAGGAGATTCTCAGTGCAAACTGTGAATCTTGTGGAAAGGGGAAACAGTGTGACAGTGCCTTCAGCTCTCACTCCAACTCCTTCAAAGGTGTTTTTCTTGCAAGAAACTTGCATTCTCCTCATGCCTACAGCATTTCTCAGGAGCCTCTCTTGGAGGTTCTTCTTGGCTAAAGTCCTTTACAATTCCTGTCTGTCCCTTAGGAGAACGGCGATGTTCACCCATCTCTTTAGGGCTAGGGTGAGCTATCCAGTCCTGTGAGGAATACAGAACAGATCCCAGCCTGAGCATGGTACTGAACACAGAGCTGTAATCATTCATTTATGACAGAGTTTGCAGTTCAGGACCATGTCCTCAGATTTAAACTCTTTCTCTGAATTGGCAGCTCAGAATCCCAGCAGGGCTGATTCAGCCCTCCTTATCCTAAAGCAGATATATTTAAGTCTTATCAACCTTAGGGACAGATGAGGGTGGTTCTGCACAAGTCCAACCACAGATGAACTGTGCAAGCACAGAACAAGGGTGAAAATCCTTCAACCCATGTAACATTAAATGCAAAAAAAAAAAAAAAAAAAAAAAAAAAAAAATAATAAAAAAAAATCAGAATAAACAAATGTATAACCCAGCGTGATTTCAGACGAGTGCTTACTCTGGGAGGCTTTGGGTCTGCAGCACCATCTGCTTGATGTGGATATTCGGGATTTCGCGGCACCTCCTGAGCAGCTGGCCAGCATTTCGGGGTAGCTTCTGCTGCAGTGCCACATGTGTGTGTGCTGGGAGCAGCTGGGAGGACATCACGTTGGGAACTGACACGGACATTAACGGAGAGGGCGGTACAGCCCTGGGACGGGGCGTGGGATGGCACTGGGGCTGCCGAGCTCAGGGAGAGTTTGGGCAGCGCTCTCCACACAGGGCTCGGCTTTGGGCGGCCCCGTGCGGCCCCAGGGGTGAATTGGGCGATCCTTACGGGTCCCTTCCAACTCGCCGTTCCGTGATTCTGTGCCCAGCCCCAGGGCAGCAGTTCGCACAGCCTGCTCCCAGCGGGCCGTGAAGGCGGCGCCCATCTCCAGCGTGGGGCGCCGTGAATTTCGGATCGCTAGCTGTGGAAATCTCCGCACAGCAACCGCAGCACCGCCAGGCCCAGCGGGGCCGCCGGTTCCTCTCGGGCCCGAGGCCTCCGGCTGCCGGCGGGGCGGGGCGGGGCGGGGCGGGGCGGGGCGGGAGGAGGGCGCGACCGAGCGTGACGGGCGGAGGGAGGGCGGGAGCGGAGCCGCAGCGAAGAGGCCCCGGCTGCGCGGCCTCCGCTTCAGCAGCGCCCGTCGGGAGGCGGCCGGGCAGCGCCGAGCCCCCGCCGCCCGCTCAGCCCTCGTCCTCCCAGCGCCATGGCGGCCGCCGAGCCCGGCAGCGGCCGCTACCAGCAGGTGAGCGGCGCAGGGGCTCCTTGGGCCGCGCGGGAGGCTGCGGGGGGGGGCCGTAAGGAGAGCGCGGGGCCTCGGCGCCGATCCGGGCTCCGGAGGCCCCTGCAGGGCGAGGCGCGGCACGGCGCGGCCGGGCTGCTGGCGGCGGAGCGCCGCCCCTCCCCGCGCTGCTGGCGGCACGGCGGTGACCTTGCCGGGATGCCGCCCTTCCGCCGTGCTGCGGCCGGCCGGCTCCGCGCGGGTGCTTCCCGGCGGTGAGGTCGTTCCGTACCGTCTTGGAGTGAGCGTTAATTTTGTTTCTCGTGCTCGGCGCGGTGCTCTCGGCCCGCGTTGAAATCCCCCTAGGCCGGATTGCGTGCTTGCGGAGCTCCCGGGTGCGCTCGGTGCGTTCTTCCTTCCCTGCCTCCCGTAGGACGGGAGCCCATCCCAGCCGCAGGCAGCAGCGGGCGGCGTGAGCCCGGCCCTGTGCTGCGGGCTGCGGAGCGGAGACCTCCCAGCTCGCAGTGAGGGGGAGAAGTGCCCCAGAAGTGTGGGCACCTGCTGTTGGTGCTCCTCGGAGAAGCCGCTGGGCTGTGGCTGTGTGCTGGTGCCGTTTGGTGGCTGTGTGCTCTCCTCAGAATACCGGGTGCGGCTTCTCGTAGGACAGAGTGCTGGGCTCGGCCTTGCAGCTGGACATCACTGGTTTTGGCATGCTAGATTTGTAAAAGTTAAGTAAAACTTGCTGTTTTTTTCCAGTAGAACACAAATGTCTTCACTCACGGAGACAAATCTCTTTCTTTGTTGCTCTTCTCAGCCATGTTGGCTACAAATAACCGGGTTTCTTTGCTAATTGCCTGTCTGTCAGCCCTGAGAATCCTCCTCGTAAATGTCAATTACAAAGGGGTCTGGTTTTGTGTCCTGTCGTCTTGAGTTCATGAAGATATGTGACAGGAGCATCGTTCAGCTTATGCTGCCTTGTTCTCGGTGACACTCCAGACCTGACTGATAAGAACGCTGCTGATTCCCTTAAGAGAAATGTGGAAAGCTGTCATTTCACCAGATCTCACTCACACGTGGGGCAGACATGTAACAGACCCTGTTACTGCTGTAGAGCGCAGCTCTGCGTGGAACAGCAGAGATTAGAGAGGCAGCCTGCGCCCCAGAGGATTTGTTCTGCTAAAGACGAGGTCCCAGGGAAAGACAGCTGTAATTGATTGCAGAATGAGAAACATACAGATGGAATTACTTCGCTGGACTGTTTAAAAGTTGCTTTTTTTTCCCCCCTTGCCCTCTGTCAGAACTCTGGTATTTGTGCTGTTGTCAAGCACGTTATTGGTTCCTCATGCTTGCCCTGCTCCAGAGAATCCCTGCATGCTGTGAAACTGGAGATGTAGAGCTGATGTTTAGAGGGGGTGGGAGAACCTCTCCAATGTGAACATGTTGTGGTTTTTAGATACTGAATCTCACTGCATGTACAGATGTCTAACTAAAATTTCTGCCAGAGAAGTTTTTGTAAAGGATTGATAGCTGTAAGGGCTGGAGCTGAATGCAGGGTCTGTAAGTGTAGGCAGTGTGTGGAAATTACCAATACGCTCATTTAATCTTTTGAGTTACTGGAGTAT
This sequence comes from Lagopus leucura, assembly GCF_019238085.1. Taxonomy (NCBI): domain Eukaryota; kingdom Metazoa; phylum Chordata; class Aves; order Galliformes; family Phasianidae; genus Lagopus; species Lagopus leucura. The sequence goes on along the minus strand of NW_024962281.1, from coordinate 1,051,656 downwards.
GAAGCAGTGAAAGAGAACTGAAAATTATCAATCTTGAACTTTTATTTTTGGGAGGGGGTGATGCATCGGTGGCAGTTGACCCATCATTGGGCAGCTCGCCTGCAGCTGAATGTGCTGCCCTGTCTGCATGGCAGCTTAACGTCCATCTCCATGAGGGTTTTGTGCGTGGATCCGCGTGTGTGGGAACAGAGCATGAGAGCTGGGATCCCCTGAGTGTGTGCGTTCTCAAAAAAACAGAGAAAAGGATACTGAGCACAGAGGGCAGCAGAAATAAATGAGCATCTGAGTTCAAAACCCGTGTGTTCTTCCTTGCAGGCCTGTGTGGGCGCACGGGCTGTGCACCCCCCCGCAGCCTGTTCCACCACCTGTGTCTGTTCCTCTGTACGAGCTGTGTTAAAGAGGTGCTTACGGCACAGGGTTTATTTTCTGAAGCCAGTTTTCTGTAATCTTCAGCCCTCGTGCTTTATTCAGGCATTAGGTAATCTAACAGAAAATAGCCTGCGATTACGCCTCTGAGTGCTGCGGTGGTCTGGCTGAGCGCACTGAGGGAGCGCAGACGAAGCTAAGGCAAAACCCATGGAAGGAGGTGTGCCCTGCTGTGCTGGGGGTGTGGAGCTGGGCAGCAGCAGGCGGCTGGTTCTGTCCCTCGGTGCAGGGCAGAGAGGTGGGATGGGGTGCTGGGGAGCGGGGCAGGCTGCAGCACGCAGCAGTCTGTGTCCCAGAAGGACTGGGGCTGATGGCGTTGCAGTTTGGACTCGCTTTTCGGAAGGCTGTGCAGGGTGTTGCTGGGTTTAGGTGGCTTAAAGCCTTTTCAGCGTATCCCCTGGACTGTGAGTTCAGTGGCAGAGCTGTGTTTTGTGCTTAGAGCTGAAAGTAGTCTCTGTTCTGGAAAAAATACTTAGGCTTTTAATAGGTTTATTTACACTCTGTGTTAACTGCTTTTTACTGGAGGCATTTGAAGATATATGTGATGTATATGAGTAATGTAAACCCACCTAGAAAATGGTGGGTGTGTTAAATAATACTAACATACTCCTTTTTAAGTGGTATTTCTTCCAGTTCCACTTGTTGGAGGCCTACATGGATCATGAATCATTTTGTTATGGGAGGTGTCTATGGGAAATGTAAAGAAAGATTTCTCCGTTTGTTTGGCTTTCCTTTGGTGGAACTGCAGAAGAAATATGCTGCCTAAGATAGGAGAGTACGTTTGGAATCCATGGAGGACTGCAGTGCTTGCGTTCTGCCTGGGAAGACTGAAGTGAAATAGGAAAGGAGACATCAGTTGCCAGCTAGTGCTTACATTAGGCTCGTATTTGATTTTTCAGTTGCGGTGGGTGTGCAGAATATCCCATATCTTGAAACATTAGCAGATAGAATTAGTGGTATCCTGGCTATTCATTTCCTTGGGAGCTGTTTGGTGCTTGCAGAAGATGTGCTGCCTGAAGATACCTGCAATTGGTAAGAATGGTAAGGAGATAAAGAAAGGGCAGGTTGTTTTCTTTTTTCCCTTTTGTGCACGTAGATGAATAGAACTGAGGTGTTCTTTGGCCATAAGAGCAGTAGAGTCTTACAGAAATGAGTCACAGTTTTCTCACACCACTGCTCGCGTTGCTCTGCACCCGGTGGGAGCCAGGATTTGGGGTGAAGCTGTGCTGCCTCTGTGCAACGCAGCACTTGTTCCAGCTGGCTCTTGGTAGATAGGCACTGCTTTGTTCTGAAACAGCACCTTCTGCAGGCAACCACACCTCTCAGGTGGGTTTGCAAGATTTTGGTGATTCTGTGTAGCTGTAGAATTAAAATAAATTCATTCTCTAAAGGTTAAAGGACTTGGGAAAGAGAGTGCTATACCAGCAGTATCACTGCAAAACTTGTGCAGCAGCAGAATGCAGCCTTGCAGGCAGAAGTCTGTTTTAAATATTATCTTAGGTATCAGTATTTTGCTGGACTCTTAGGCTGAATTCTTTCTGTGACCTGTTAGCGTCCAGGAGGATGTTAGTGTGGTCCTAAAAATTGCAGCAGGGCTTTGTGCTTTGGTAGGTGCATGAAAGGTAACTCCGGCTCCCTAAGATGGAAACCAGCTTCTTGTGATGGCTTCAGCCATCGAGTACACAGACAGAGGACGGTCCCAGCAGAGGTGTGTTCTGCCTGATGTGCTTGTTGGTAGCTTGGGCAAAGCAGCACAGTGCTCTGGGTGAGCAGAGGTGGGGGAATGGGAGCAGTGCTTCGCAGCACTGGGGGCGTTTCTGTGGTGAGTCGGTGAGGAGCAGCTCCCTGGAGGCCGTGGATGGTATTTCGGAGGGCAGCAGCTGTGCTGAGCAGTGCTGGATGCATGCAGTGGTGCAAGGCACAGCTGTGCAGCCTGAACAGCAGCGTGAGGGAAGGGCCTTGTGTCCTTGTGGTGTGCACCTCTGGGTGCAAGTGTAACAAGCAGCTCTGTGCACTGCTGTAATGCAGGTCAGTGACCTGCCAGAGCTTTGGGGAGAAGAGTTACCTGCTTCTCCAGGAGAGGGCTGCCGAGGGTTGGTGTGTGTGGGTTGGCTTGTCTAATGGCTTGTCGTTACTCCTGCTGATTGTAAGCTGATATGAAGTTAGAGGAACCTAAAACTGGATTGGGTGAAAGTCAGGATTTCCAATCAGAGTCAGGGGAAATGTAGCTGAATAAAAGGAGGTATCTTCTTTGGGCTGGGCAGCAGCTTTTATTTGTGTCCCAAAGGCTGAAGATACAAAAGGAGAAAAGTAAGGGGCGTTGCAATGGGATTAGAAAGTTGACCTGCTGGAGTACTTCCTATTTCAGGAATGATGTAGGTGGTTGTTTTTTGTTTGGTTTTTTTTTTTGGTCTTAGGTTGGAAGGGACCTTAACGATCATCTAGTTAGCATTTAACATTGCTCGTATTGGTTTGCAGAGGTTGTGATTCCATCATTCTGAAAAATCAACCCTGCCACCTTTAAAACATATATATATATCTATATTGATTCTTTTCTTGTTGTTAACCTAATTAGCTGCCTTTCTGAAATCCCACAGAAACCATAGTAACAACCAAAATGAGACCTGATCAGGGTTGCCTTCACTTGGATCCTCAGTAGGATTTTGTGCAGCACTACCTGGTGTGCCAGCACACGAATCAGAACTGAACTGCAGTGAGCACTGCTGAGCCGATGCATTGCTGACTGCATGGCTGAGACAAAGCTGGGAATGGGCTGCATGCAAACATTAATAAAGATGCAAAGCAATGCCAGCAGGCAGCGTGCTGAGCGTACGGAGTTTGGAAGAGGAAACAAACTTGCATGGAAACATTTAAAAATGTCCTTTAAGTTTAGAACTTTAGTGCTGCTGTGCTGCACGTTTCTGCACTGGCAAAGTGGGGCAGCAGCAGCACCCCGCTCAGAGCTGCACTGCTGGTGGCTTTTGTTGGTTGGGAAGTAAATGTCTGATGGAACAGGGTAAGACTCAGGGACAACTTCCTGGCATTTGGTAATCAGATGAAAAACTAATCTCAGCCAAGCTCTTGTTTTAATAAGTGCGCGCACTGTGTAAATACGGCCTACTTTCAATGCAGCAAATGGGAGACTCACACTTTAAAAGCTGAGCTCCATCTGAGGAGCAAAGAAAGAACACCTGGCAGCCTCAGCAAAACAGGCTGTGTTCAAACCCGGCCTCAGTCAGATTCTCTGGGATCTGAAGGCTCCCAGCAGCGGCACAGAGGGAGGTTGCCTGCAGCCCCCCCACAGCACAGTGCTGGGTGCTGGGTGCCCGCCTCAGCCTGGGTGGAAAATGCAAGGCGAGAGCAGCAGGGCCGTGTTGTGCCACGTGAGACCTGGTGATTCATTCTTCCTGTCACATGAACCCTCACTGTTTTGCTAATAAGCACTTAGTTGAATTTTAGATGCCTGGAATCATTAAAAAGGCTGGAAGGCATTTGTGTACCTTGTCCATTAAAAGGCAAATCTGTTTCCTATAACTGCTTACCTTAGAGAGCCTCTAGCTCAATTTTACGAAGTAGAAGTAACTGCGTGTTTGATGTCATTACTTGACCTGTGGTGGTTTGGAGCTAGCAGTAAGGCCAGCTCGCCTTCTCCTGCATGACACAGCAGTCAGTGGGGAGGTGGCAGCAGCCCTTGGACCCTTGGTTAATTGTTCCATGTGCACACGAGTGTGCAGCTGGCCCATCTGGTTTGCCTTCGTCAGCTTCTCTGATCAAAGCTGGAGTTGGCATACCTGGCTCATGCAGGGGGTGCTGCAGCTGTCAGTTGGTGGCTGGGAAGGCCCAGCAATGGATGCTCTCCTGCTCACTGGGATGGGTGTCATACAGTTCATGCAGCTGTTGGGAAGCAGGTGTCCAATGGATTGCATCTAACTGAGGAGGTTTGGGCTTTGACTTTCACCGAGGACGTGGATGCAGTCTGAGCCTTTGATCTGAGCTATTGAAAGGAAAAAGAAGGTGCAGTGCAGTTAGGTGTAAGTGAGACCTCCTTGTACGCATGTGGGCTGTTTTCTTGTTTTCCTGGTAAGCTGTACAAGCAAAACAGAACTACCAGCTCCCTGAGCAGTAAATGCTTGGCAAGGACTTGAGTGCCAACTTCAGAAGGTGCCAGAAGTGTCTCTCCAAAGAGAAGAGAGCAAATGGCTTCAAGAACATTAGTGCCAGTGTGCAGGAGGAGTGGCTGAAGATGTTATGGCAGGAGCTGCTGTTGCTTAGCACTGGAGTAGCAGTGATGGCATCTCCCTGTGAGGGCTCAGTCCCAACATGCTTTTCTGAAATGAATTGTCTTTCTGTGTAAAGAGTTAATTTCTTTGTTGATGAGAAGTGGAACAAGAAAAATAAATCAGGTAGCAGCTGATTTGTAAGCTCTGTTCTGGTGTGTTCTGTTTTCAGCCCATCTGGTTTGCCCTCGTCAGCTTCTCTGATCAAAGCTGGAGTTGGCATACCTGGGTCATGCAGGGGATGCTGCACTGCTGATAAGCTGCAGGGGTATTTATACCAAGCTGTGGGAATGTGGGAAGCACGGTGCACAAAGCACACCGTCTTCTCTGAAGTCATACATTGTGAAGGGGTGAGGAAAAATTGCAAGAGTCATATTTACATGCGCCTTGTATCTGCTACAAACCAGGGGCAGCAGTGCAATCTTTTGTCTCCTGTTATTTCCTCAGCTAAAGCAGATGCAGTTGCAGCTCTTAAACGGTGTGAGCTGAGGATCCTTGGGAAGTGCTGGGGAAATGGAGAGGTACTGATAGGTGTGTGAGGACGTGAAATCATTTTAATGTGCTTTTAGATCAACTGGGAGCTCTTTGGAGCAAAGCGAGGAACTGCTGGAATGCTCCACGATGCCACAGAGCTGTCTTGTTCCAGAAGAGGCTGCCATGTGCACTTAAAACTCGGGGGGCAGTTCCACAGACCGTGGGGCACCCGTTTAACCTCTCTTGTGTGGTCTGTTCAGCTGCAGAATGAAGAGGAGCCAAGTGAGGCTGCACCAGTGGTCAGTGATGCCCCTCCGCCCTACAGCAGCATTTCTGCAGAGAATACAGGTAAGTGCGGCGGAGAGGAAGGAGTTGGGTTTGCTCTGTTCTTTCTTACCTCCTTAATTGTTCTCTGCATTGACAGATGGCATTGCATTATCCTTACCAAGGCGACGAAGGATCAGAATTGATCCAGAGGCACTATTGTGGTTTAGAATGTGCATTTTGGCTGCATTCATCTGATGTCATCCTGTAAAGTGCTGTTCAGTTACATTGCACAGTGTTCTGAGTTGATTGAAGGCAGTTAAGATCAAAGTGTTGCGAGGCTTTGTGGTTCCCTCTTGTTATTTGGCTACTGTACTCCTTCCAAAAAGGATTTGTTACTTAAAAGGGATTAAAGAATTCATGATTTCTGCAGTTTTCAGTAACTAAGAACTTGGTCATAAGGTTATGCTTCTGAATCATCATACTGTCATATAGCTCACTAATAGCTTTGAGCAAAAGAGGTTTTCTTTGTGCTGGTTCTGTATCGGTGTGCTTTAACTTAGGTAAATCTTTTCATTTTTCCCCTCCAGAACTTCTGTAGTCGATTTTACAGAAGACTTGTGAATCAGATGCGAGTCAGTATTTCCAGTAGCCAGCCAGCTTTGGCTAGAAGTTGGAGGGCTGTTTCTAAAGCTGACTGTTGGATATCCTGCCTCAGCACGCTCATTGTGAAGATGCCCCGATTAGTTCTGATTCCTTGGTGTACCTAAGAGATTGGGGCTCAGAAATGTGCTTTGGTTTTTGTCCCAGTCCATTCCCTGCGTCAAAAAAACTGTTAGGAGTCTTTCTCTGGAAACATTGCTTGCCAGCAATCTGAGGCTCGGAGCGATTCTTCTTTTGACTCAGACTGTTTGGGATTCATAAATAAAACTGCTTCTGTTTTACTGAAGGAGAGATGCATGTGTCATTGCTTTAAAAATAAGTAGAGCTGGGCTTGTTGAAGTAGTGCTCTGCGTATTACTTTGTATGAGATAAGATGTTCCTGTGTCTTTCACTTTGTATTCTGGGATGGCAGGAGGCTAAAAGGGTGGGGAGGGGGTGAGAGCTTAACAGTCGGGATCCTGAGGTCTTTTGAGGGCTTCTGAAATGCTTTTTGTTCCCAGCGTGGAGTTGGGGAGCACACAGGTTACCTGTTGTATAACTTTTGCTTTGCAGCTTATTTTGACTACAAGGATGAGTCAGGATTTCCGAAGCCTCCATCTTACAACGTGGCCACAACGCTGCCTAGTTACGATGAGGCAGAGAGAACCAAGGCTGAAGCCACAATTCCCTTGGTTCCTGGAAGAGTGAGTACACTTGGCTGCCTGGATCCTTCACATCTCCTGTGTAGGATTTCTCTTTAAGTCCTGCTTATCAAGTGTCCTGCCTCTTGTTCCTCGGCCTTTTAGGGCAGTGGTATTACGTGCTCCCAAGAGTTCTGAGGTGTGAGGTTTTAAATTCTCCTCTGGGCAGCTATGAAGTAATGCTGTCCAGGTTAGTTTGGCAAGCTGACAGAGGTGGTGTGCTGTATCTCCACGCACTGTTGTGTGGGCTTTTTATTTTTAAAGGAATTCAGGATTAATTATTCAGCCATCTCATGTATATACTCTCAGTGCTCCTGCTGCTTACTGAGCTGACTTTACCACAGGGCAGTCTAGCTGATGCAAGGGTGAGAAAACCATTCCCCCTATCAGACTACATGTTTTTCATTTTTTAAATTTCCTTTGTCAACACTACCTTTTGTTCATCATGGTCCCCCACCCCTAATAACATTAAATGCCCACAGTTCCTTATAGTTCTTTATGAAAGCCAAATTACTCATTGAGACGAGAAGTGTATTTTTCTGATGAGTGGGGGAATTCTTTTAGCGAGGACAAGGACATGCCTGTATTAAGATATAGAAAACACTGCTAAGGATTTAATATAGCATGCCTTGGGGTTTTTCTCTGCTTGCACTTGTAGTCTTCTGAGATTTAGGAATATCTTCCCCAAAAGGAGTTTCTTTGAGTGTGAACTGAGCACTCTGTATCCCTCTATTGCACACTGCTCTGAGGGCTGTGTGCTTTGCTGACCCTGTCTTGCAGAAGCAGGTGCAGATGTGGGTTTGCTGTACGGATTGGGCTGACTTGAATGCATTTGTGTTGCCTTTCCCTTTGATTTGCAGGAGGAGGACTTTGTGACACGGGATGACTTTGATGACAGTGACCAGCTGAGGATAGGAAATGATGGCATTTTCATGCTAACTTTCTTCAGTAAGTACATGGTGCAGCTTATTTTTGTAAGTCAGCAGCCCAAAATAGCTGGTGTTGTTTTCACACTTAGGTTTATGAGGCACCAAAAAAAAAAAATTGTGCCAATTTTAAGGTTTTTGTGCTTTTTTTTTTTTTTTTTCCCCTTCTTGGAATATAAAGAGGACTTGATCTGCTGCTTTTCTCTTCCTTTCTTAGTGGCATTCCTCTTCAACTGGATTGGATTTTTCCTGTCTTTCTGTCTGACTACTTCAGCTGCAGGGCGGTATGGAGCCATCTCTGGATTCGGGCTGTCTCTCATCAAATGGATCCTTATTGTCAGGGTAAGCTGTGCAGAAACACGTACTGGTACTGCTTGTTTTTTCCTGACTCATTTTTGTTTCACTTAAATGTAAATGTTATTTCTGGCAAATTTAACTTTTTATTTTTTACACTGAAATGGATTTTCAGCTTCTTGTTCACTGAGGACAGAGCTTTACTGTCGTTCTGTCTGGTTTATGAGTTCATATGGTGGGATCATTACCGTAATAAAGGAGGTGGCAAACTGCACCCCCGAGGATATCTGCCACATCAGGAATGTTTGTGTGCTGGGCATGGCAGCGATCCGACCTTCATGGAACAGCATCCAGATAAAGCCAGCCCTGCACTCAGCTTAGTGGTGCATCTCACTCGTGTGATGCTCTTTAGGTGCTACTTTGGAAATGTGATTTCTCTGAAGCGTGAGGTCACTGTGGTCACAACCGATGGGAAGAGAGACAGGGCTCTGGAGGTTTGTTTTCCTGCTGGAGGAAGCGCAGTGGTGCTGTCACATGGCTGCAGCGGCTCGCTGGTGCCCTCTGGTGTGACACGCTTGTGGCACAGGTGGCAAGAAGCTGTTCTTCGTGTTATTTTCCTTACTAGGGACTGCATATGCAGGCAGCTTGAAAATAGATTTAGGTGCAGACACTGCCGTGTGCTCTAACTTGTGCGATTATTTTTTTTCTTTCCCCAGTTCTCCACCTATTTTCCTGGTTACTTTGATGGCCAGTATTGGCTTTGGTGGGTGTTCCTTGTACTAGGTAAGTGTTTTGTTCTGGGGGAAGGAGTGCATACTTAGAACTCTGTAAGGTGCACTGAGGCCCTTTGGAAGCATAGCAGTACTGGCTACTAAAATATGTATGTGCAGATGTAAGACCAAGATGTAACCCTCAGGGTGATCTTCCTGCATGCATTCTGGGTGTTAGAGGTCCACATAAGCACTGTCTTTTTGTTGTAACTCTGGGGGGTGGTGTCTCATTTATCAACTGGAAGGAAAAAAGAAGAGAAAAATATATTTCAATTTATAGTAAGTGATGTTGTGCCTGCTGTTGAGTGAGTTGTGATCTTTCTTTCATTATTTTTTTTCCCTCCATTGGAAGCGACTAGATCTAATCCAAAGACTAGATCTAATTTTGGATGAAAGGTTTTGTGATGGGCTGAGGGAAGTTTGGTTTTGAGGTTGCACAATATTGAAAGAGGAGGCACCAGTGGTACAAGAGAAGTTCTTGTATCAGACAGCTGTTGTGCATCCCAGCAACTCAGGTGGTTCTGTGTTATTAACAGTGAGTTGATTTGCTGCTTCTCTAATTGCAGAAGCAAAATCTTTATTAACTACACAATTGTGTTTCTTCCATCTAGGATTTCTGCTGTTTCTCAGAGGATTTATTAATTATGCAAAGGTTAGGAAGATGCCTGATACTTTTTCCACTCTCCCCAGAACCAGAGTTCTCTTTATTTACTAAAGGTAAACTTTCTGCTTTCGTGATTTTTTTTTTTTCTGTTTCATTTTAAACTTAATTTAGTGACTTTCCTTTGCATCAGAATTCTTAGAATGCAAGGCAGCAGGGAACAGTTATTTCTTGGTATCCCACACACAGCTCCTGTTTCTGCAGAGGGACAGCATCCAGACTGTGTTGGTGGGAGCAGAGGAATATCTGACATTTTGTGCTGGGTTTTTCCTTTGAAGAATTTTGAGTTCATTACATTAGATTTGTGCAAACAGAATCTTGGCCTTGCGCTGTGACAGGCATCTTCCTGAGTGAGTGACGTGCCTGAAACATGTGGTATGTTCTAAGCATGAGCAAAGGTCACAAAATGTGGTTAGAAAGCTGTGCCAGCCTGGTTTGTGTACCAAAAAGAACAACTTGTCTGAATTTTGTGTGTACTTTGAATTTCCTGCCAAGTTAATGAAGAAATTCAATTCTTGTGCACCGTTTCTCTTTCAGAACCACTGCTGTGTACTTGAGCACTGCCCTACCTGAGTGTTTTCCAAAAGCCTGAATGCCTGAAAGTCTTTTCTTTAAGGCTGAGCTTGAACATTGCTCCCTTCCTAATGGGACTTTAAAGGAAGGCTTAAGTAGTCAAACCCTTATAGCACAATTTCCTGCTTACAGCAGATAATGGCCTTGCATTAACTGTCCCTCCCTGAGGGGAAGGAAATCCCGGAATAGTTTGCTTCCCAGATGGTGGGTGCAACATGATGCTCCCTTCAGAAATTCTGTAATCACACTCTATTTCCCCAAGACGGGGTTGAAGCAGTTGCAGCTGGGACAGCGGTATGAGGAGAGCAAACAAAGCCCAGCTTTAAATTGGGCTCATTAAATTGTTCAGAATTTGAAACCAAGGCTTAATGTTTCAGATGTGCTTTCCCTTTGTTAGAAGCTGCAGATTGCTTAAGACTGCTTAGTTTCTGTTCTGCAGCAGGAGCACCTTATGTGGAACAAGCGTTGTGCAGCGTTTCACAGCTTTGCCTGCTGAGGATGGTGTGTAAAAATAGCTCTTCAGCCCATTTATTTGTGTTCCTGTTCTGTTTAACAAAGTTACTGGCTTACAGTGGGCTTTTCTGTTGACGTCCAGGATTTGTAACATCCTCTGGAATTCCTGCTGAGTCACCATGAGCATCACTTCCCTGGGCTGTGTGCTCACACAGTGCCAGTATTTAAGCATCAGCTGTTCACCTGTCACTTGTTCTCACTGAATTTCATTTTACTTCAACTTGAAACTTTCATTTATCATAGGGACCACATGGAGCGTTCTTGTTCCAGAGGCCTTTCTTGTATTTGATTCTGTCATTCTATGATTCAGAATTTGAAATAATTTTGGAGACTTTTCTTAACTCCCTGCATGTAAGGATGGAGGTGTGGTGTCTTTGTTTTAAATTGTTGTTTGTCCGTTTATTTTTGGGCACCTGAGAGCTTTCAGAAAGCACTCCTTTGGAGATACTGAGGAAATGGCCTGCTAAAATGCTTTCACTGGGGATCTTTAATCCAAACTTCTGAGGAGAGGAAACCACAGAAGACTTGCATGTTCGCTGCCTGGTTCTCAGATCAGCTTTCCGCTGCAGGGCGTGAGGAGAAGGCAGAGCTGAGTGATCACTTGTGTTTTAGTCCTGTCATTGTGTGCTGAGCTCCTTCATAAGCCCCCCGATATCCTGCGCTCTTTGTGAGCCACATCCTTCTGCTGTCCGAAATAGCAATCTCACTGTAGGTTCAATATTTGATATCCTTCTCCAACAGATGTTTTCTGGCAAATGTCTTCCTGTGTGAGTGAATTCTCCCTCAAGAAGTGACAGGACACCTGCAGGAAGTGAATCAAGACTCTGAGACAGAAGAAAAAATAATCACCTGCTTTAAAAGAAATAAATAAAGTACTGTTGAAAAAAAAAAAAAAAGGAGAAGCATTTCTTTCTATTTGTTTCTAGGTGTAAAATTTTAATAATTAATGCGGAATTCTGTAATCATTAAATCGTTAGTGGCTAATGTTTGCAAAAGCTATTGCAGTCGAGTCTGTGACGTGCTAATGAAGCCTTATCTAGTATCTGTAGTCGTTTGGGTAGCATGAGCTGTGCCCCGTAGCCAGCAGGGGACAGGCTTGCTTTGTTTCGTTCTGCATCCTGGCAGCAGGTTGGGACTCTGGCCCGTGGTGTGCAGTGTGAGTAATGCTGACTGCCCTGAAGGGATGATCTCCAAAGCTGAAGTGATGGCATTGCTATGGTTACACACCTTTCTGCTGCCATCACCGCCTGCGCTGCCTGCATGAGAGGGAAAGCTGGGCTCTGCAGCATGGAGCCGAGAGGTGTAATGAAGTGGGAGAGTCTTATTGTGAAGGTGGCACAAGTATTAATTTTTTAATAGCCTCTGGTATCTCAGTGTTGTAGTATACTTTCGTACTGCCTACTTTTTGGACTAACTAGGGATTTTCACAGTACACGTTGGTAGTGTAAAGATGAAAGGTCACACTGCAACTTTGTATAAAAAATATCTCGCAAAATAAAGGCCTTCTTTTCCTTTGGCTTTGGACTTTTGAGACAACTCCTAACGTACCTGTAACTTGCGTTTATAATTTGTGTTAGCAGAGATTCTGATGCATTATAAATGTAGATTTAATGTCCACTTTTGTGCTTTCTGCCAAGTGGTAATTCACTTCGGAGTTTTACTATGTTAAAACTGTAAATACAGCAGAACATTAATAAATGTCACTTATGTAGCAATTTTTGCTGTAGATCAGTGTTTAATTGAGTTTCGGTGCTCGATTGCATCTGGTTCTTGATCCCCATTGCAGGTTTCCTGCAGGAATTTCATCGCAGCTGCACGGAAGGCGTGATGCAGATGTGACTCTTCCTCCACTCCAGGGTCTGTCTCTTCCTTTTTGTATCCAGGTTTGCCATCCCCAGGCCGGTTTGCAGCGTTGATCTCTTTCTCTGTCTGCTCAGGAGACAGCAATGCCGTAGATTTTGGTAGCGCTGGGTTTTTCTCGGTCTCATGTAAGCTGTCTGCTTTTTGAAATGATTAAATCATAGTTTTGTTTCAAGGCTGAACTTCACAAATGTCTGCTCCTGACATCCAGGCAGTTGGGCAGAGCGATAGATGGGGGTCAGTGGGAACTTCCTTTTTAAATACGTGTGTGCAGAGGGAATTACTGAGTTCATCCCGCAGGACAAAATCTGGAGCACTGAGGCACATTTGCCCAAACTTGGTAGATCAGCCTTCTGTTTATTCTCTTGGCATATGGGCCTTATTTGGTCTTATGCATTTGGAGAACTGGAATATTTGGCATTCCTGTTTCTCGTCATTCGGTGGCCTGGTGCTGCAGACACCTAGAGCTCAGCTGTCCTATACAAACACTTCCAGCCATTCTTTTCAAGGACCACGGGCAGGGAGGGATGCCCTGTGGAAGAGGGGGGGGGTGGCAGGGTTTGAAGAAGCCCACATCTGTGTTTGGTGAGGGCTGAGAGACTCCGAGCTCAGACAGCTGCCTTGGGTCTGCCAGCCCAGACACTGCGTGCCACAGCTGTGGCTCTGTGTGCTCGCTGGATCCCTTTGTCCCAGCTGCCCTGTAGCAGCCAGTCTGCCTTCCCTTTGCAGCAGCATAAAGCTCTGTGTTCAGACAGGATCTGGAGGTGCTGTGCTGTGAGGACCTGCTGGTGGTGGGAAGCGTACTTCCAGCTGGCCTTCTCTGTCCGTTCCACAGCTCTCCCACCCAGCACCTGCAAAGCCAACGTCTGTAGCAGGGATGTGTTTGCCCCTGTGGTTCCTGGGACCTGAAGTCTTCTTGGATCTATTGCAAAGTAACTTCCAGAGGGTAACCTTGCAGCAGTTTTTAAATTGGAACTATTGCCAGGGGTTGGTGGAGGAGGAAACGCACGGAGCCCCCATCTCGCAGGATGCTTTGTGCCCCGTGTGCCACGGTGAAATTGCTCTTTGTCTCACATAACATTTCCGTTGGGGAATTCTTGAACTCTCTGCTTGTTAGCACATCTGTGCTGAGGGCTGGGCTGCTGCTCACACTGCTGGCAGTGCTGCAGGGCAGTGCTGGCCTGTCCTGCCGGCCCCCTGCAGCCGAGGAGGGATGCGTTGTGCTGGGAGCTGCTGGGCCCGGCCGTGTCCTCAGCCCTCTGACATCAGCACGTGTTACTCAGAAGAGTTGGGCTGTGTTACAAACTGCTTTTTTTTTTGCCCAAAATCATTTCCACAACTTTTTTTTTTTTCTTTTTTTTCTTTTGCTGTTGTTTGAAAGCAGTCTGAGATCATTCTGCCAAGCTGATTGGTACAGCTAGATTTAGCGAAGGCTTCTATAAACTTCTCTGCTGTACTGCAGAGATCCTTTCTCACATGAAAAACGCTGTGATGAATTCATTGCTTTGTGTTTCGGCCACACAAAGCCGATGACTGACTCATGTTTGGTGGCTTTTTCAGTGGCCGTAGTTGTTGTTGTTGTGAGCTGGAGGGCATCGGAGCAGGGATTGGGGGGGAGATGGGGGTCACCGACCCAGGAGGTGTTCAGAGCAGTGGGGATGTGGCACTGCGGGCTGTGGTGTGGGGGGCTGGGGTTGGGCATGGGGAGCTCAGAGGTTTTTCCCATCCTTAATGAATGAAGTTTTCACAGGACCTACTGCTGTTTTCATTGCGTCGTATGTAAAACATGGTGTAGGTTTAACTGGGAGGAAAGATAAATAAATGCGTTGCAAAAAATTTGTATTATAAACCCCAACTGGTAGCAGTTGGATTAAGGAGTGCTTTTAGAAACTCCTCGAGTGCAGAGCATCTGCAGGGCTGTTCCTGGGGCTGCTGCTGCCCATCGTGTTCCAGCTGCTCCTGCTGCTAGAGAGCACTAGAGAGCTCTGGGCTGACTTTTGTGTGGGGGGTTTAATTGAATTGCTCAATACTGAGGAGGAAACCAATGCTTTCAAAGCGCTCTTCACCTCTTGGCTGCACTCCAGCCCCGCACACCAGCACGTGCCCCTGCTCTGTGCAGGGAAGGGGCAGGAGCCAGCTGCAGCAGGACCGAGGGCCGGTGGGAAGGAAGCCCATCTCCAACCCGGTTTGTGTTTGTTTGTGTTGTTGCTTTAACCAAAGCAATTGGAGTGCAGTAATTAAAGGCTCAGTGGCTCTAATTGGAATAGGTTTAAACTCGAGGTCAAAATCCCTTCTGGCACTTCCTTTGCCTAATAACCATCAACAGAAATCAAACAAATCCAACTGGCTCCAGCCACTAATCTGCAACAAGCAAAGGTCGTGGCGGCGATAAGGGAGCGGGGCGGCCGCAGGCAGTGCTGCTTATAAACACAGAGCTGTGCCGGGGTGACACTGAGCGGTGCTGGGGCACGAGGTGCTGCTGAGCCATGCCAGGGTGCGGGGTGACACCGAGTGGTGGCAGCGACACGCAGGGCAGCATGGATGGGCACCGTGTGCCGGAGCAGCATTGGTGCAGTGCAGGGCATGGGTGCTCAGCAAGGTTCCAATTTGCTAGGCACAGATGGAGGAGCTGAGGCCATGGTGGAGCAGGAGGAAGGGGATTGCACATGAGCACTGATCTTTGGGGCTGTGTGGGGCTCGCCTCAGCCCACCCACAGCTGAGCTTCCTGCCCGTGGCCGGAGGTCACTGCCCTGCCAGGTCGCCGCTGTAACTGCACTCCTAATTAGGGCCTCATTGGGGCCTTTAAAGTGGTCTGTGAGGGGGGAAAGAAAAGAGAAAAAATGAAAGGAGTTGCAGATGTGCAGGTGGCCAGGGGCCAGTGCAGCATCCTCCTGCCCCAGGATGCACGGTTTGGTTCATGTGGCACACAGCGCCGTGCCGCCCTGCTGGTCTGCCCGGCCTCGCTGGATTGCTTCCAGTCACTTCAGCCTACAGATTGCACGTAGTGTTCAGGGCTCTTTGCAGCTGCTCCCTCTCTGCCAGCCCTTGCATGTGTGGCACTGAAGGCAGCTTGTGGTGCAGTGCTGCACTGAGCCCCACCTTCTGCTTGGAGGGGTCTCCAGTGTGCCACCAGCCCCTGAGGCACCCCCTGCACCCAGCCCTGCTCTCAGCCCCCAGGCAGTGCCCATCTTGGGTGCTAAATCTGCAGCTTGATGGAGAGCTGAGTGGCTCTTCACCATCCAGGACAAACCACTGGGTGCTGGCATGGGACAGGGGGGCAGCAAGCAGGGCACCATCTGCCTCCCTTCAGCCCCATCTCAGTGCCAGCTTTCTAGAAGGGCTTTCACCAGACTTTGCAGATCAATTACCCTGAGCATTTTCAGCTGGAAGCGGGGAGAAGGAGGAAGTACTTTATGGGCCCCCTGCAGCAGCAGGGTAGGGGACAGGGGCAGGGGACAGCTCTGCCCATACCTTCCCCATCCCTGCACCCAGGGGGATGGTTCCCATACGATCAAGGATGGGTGCCCTCCTGCTGGGCACCACTCCCACCCCTCTCATAAAACCCATCTGACAGCAAGGGCTCTGTTTATGTCTCTGCTAATTGAAGTAAATTGTTTTCTGCAATCAAATTGGGAAGTTCCCCTTCCGATCGTGATGTGAGCTGCGCTTTAGTTTGTGAATTCCAGTATTTAGTCTGCCTTAAGTTTCTCCCCCTAATCAATGTCATGCATCCAGCCGGTTGCTCAGCCTGCAGTCTGAATGGCCCTGAGCCCCTGGAGTCCCCACAGGAGAGGTTCCCTTCTCCCCCTCCGCATCCCTCATGTGCTGTGGTGCATTGCCCAGGCTGCACTGGGTCATGCAGGGCTTGATGGCTCCCCCTGCACTGGGTGCTCCTGCCCTCGATGCAAGAGAGAGATTTTAATCTGATCTGGCAGAAAATCACTATTTCTGATCAGAAGTGAAGACCGTGGAGGAGGCACGAGTCACTGCTGTGTGCTGCGGTCACAATCAATCCTCTCATTAATCTTATGGCCTATTTTCATGGCTATGCGCTGAATGGGAGGAGAACTGCTGACCAATGGCCCCCATCTGCTGTTTGCACTCTGCACAGTCACTACTTTTCCTACCTTTTTTCCTTCTTTTCATTCTATGGAGTGTCCTGATGTTATAATGAGTGTTGGCTATAGCCACGTTGAAAAATAAGGCCTTACCTACAAGGAAACATGCACCATGTTGTAATGGTGCAATCCTATTTCAGATTAATACCCTTTTATTTCAGACAAGCCGAAACTGATTCTGAATTGACACAGAAAAAGGAAACAAATGCTATTGAACTGAAATGGGAGAAGGCAGAGAGGACCCATAGTGGCACGGGGCTGCTTGGGCAGGCAGCAGTGCTGCATGGATGCATCTCCAGGTTTTGCTTTGTGCACGTGGTGACAGGAATTACTGCCTCTATGGACAGCATTCCAAACCAAAGGGCCAACCGTGTCCTGGGCGGCAGCAGCTCTGTGCTGTGACAGTGTGATCAAAACAGTATGGATCCTGCTCCTCAGATGGGTGCTGCTCCTCAGATGGGTCCTGGTTCTCGGGGACACACAGGAATCCAAAATATCTGCTGACTTTGTTTGCATTTGTGTTCCCTTCCCTCGTGTCTTTTTTCATCCCTACCAATTACTGCTTCTAAGTATAAACTTAAAACAGAGACGGAGCTGAGTTTGCGAGGAACATATGGACAAATGGAAAATAAACAGCACGAGGAATTCCTGGCTAATGAGCTCTTGAATGATAAGATACCACCAAAAAAATAAAAGGAGAAAACAGAGGCCTAAGCTGCAGCTCTGTCATGCCTAGAGAAGAGGACTTCGCTGATGACACCCAGCAGCACTTTGAGGCTGTGCTGTATCTCAAGCTGTGCTCAGGTGCTGAGGACTCATTGCCTGCACTGGAACAGCGCTGCAGGAGCCATGCAGGGCTCACATCTCCCGTCAGACCATGGCAGCAGGCACCAAGTCTGCTCCTGGTCTTCCAAACCTGGGACATCACAGATGAGACCTGGAGGATGGTGAATCTCCTCCACTGAATTCTATCTTCCATTGGAACTAGAGGATGAAATAAGCGGGTTTGAGTCTTTGCAGGAGAGAGGTT
The DNA here is from genome assembly GCF_019238085.1 of Lagopus leucura. NCBI lineage: Eukaryota > Metazoa > Chordata > Aves > Galliformes > Phasianidae > Lagopus > Lagopus leucura. The sequence continues at coordinate 1,034,126 of NW_024962281.1, read as the reverse complement.
GGAGGTCTTTTCCATCCAAATACCCAGGGTCTTTGACACATGGAATAATGAGGGCTCCCTGGCCACAGCTGCTCATGATTCCCCTTTGCCCCTCAATAGCCAGGACACGGATTACCCTGAGCAACAAGAACCCAGCTGCTCCTCCCCGTGTTCAAGGTTCTGTCTCTCCTCTCCTGGCAGAAGAATGGCTGTTTCCTCCCCCTGGAGGAGTTCACCACTCTGCTGGCTTTGCTGTTATGCTATGGTGGGGCTGCTCTTGCGTTACTTTTTGTTTTAGGGTTGCTGATGAGCAAAGCACACCCCAGCTGCTTCCCTGGCCCAAGCAGCCACTGCCAGGGAGGTGCAGCCTTGCTGTGCTCCCTTCCTGCAATGAAGGAATGTGCTGTAACTGCACCTATCGCTTTCTGCTCTCTGGCCGAAGTGCTGCTTAAGCATTAAACCACACCAAGCAGCACAGGGTGGCAGGTTGGTCCAACTTGGAAGCAATTAGTTAAAAACCAAAGAGGCAAATGAATTGTTTGTGACCACTTCACGTTTTTTTTCAGGGGAAATTGGGATTCTTTAATTGACTCAGCTGGAGAAAAAAAAAAAACAACAAAAACCAACAGATCAAACAGTCAGCGAGCTGGAACAACAAAGGAATGTCCTGGTATTTCTTTCTCCAAGTTTAGAAGTGGAAGTCAGGGCAGCCTTGGGATATGTGGAAATTCCTTTGTGCGTTGTTATGGGGCTGAGGAAGGGGTTCCTCACAGCTGCTGGGCTGGGTGCTGTGGGATCAGCTCTGCGCTGGGTGCTGTTGGAGCTGACCCTGCTCTGCAGCAGCACGATGCTGCATCCTGTGCCTGCTGACCGAGTGCAGCATTGAGGGCTGCCCTGCCCTGCCAGGCTGGCGTGGTGGCACAAAGCCTAGGAAAATACAGGGAAACATTCTTCCCTTTCTGCTGGTGTTGCTTTCTCACAGCTGCTTGGCACAGTCGGAGCTGGAGTCGGGTGTTCTCAGTGTGCTGTCAGCTTCTAGAACTGTTCCCGTTTCCATGCAGCACTGTTGATGTGGTCCTGGGGTACAGATCACACTTCTGAGCCCTCACTGCCTGTTTTCAGTCACCGTGGGGTCACCAGAACCTAGAAGCCAACGAGTTCCTCAGGTAGAGTGCTGATATATTGCAGGAGGGACAGAAGAAGGATCCTGGTTTAAAACACGTGTTGCAATCGAGGGCTGCCGTTGTCTTTTATTTTTTGGCAAGCTGGGCCAGGGCTGGGAGCAGGAAGTGGAGCAGGGCTGGGGCTGGGATGTGGTGCCTGGGGGCCATTTACTCCCCTCCAGGCAGGCTGTGCAGGAGCACTGCTGCACAGAGAGCAGAAAGCCAGAGCACTGCCCACAGCGCAGTGTTGCTCATTGCAGCTCAGCACCAGTTGAGGATTTTTAACTGTTTTCTTTTTTCTTTCTTGCCATTTTTTTTTTCCTCCATACTTGGCTGATTTGGGTTCTAATGTTTCAATGCAGTTTCTTCCTACAGCCGCTGAAGCTCTTTGGCAGTTATTTGTATTACATTTTTGTGTGTTTTGGGTTATTTGTCTCAGTTTTTATTAGGCTTGTCGTGCAAGTCATCGGGCAAAAATGTAAAAGAAAATATTATGTGTGTGTGTTCGTACTGCAGACCATACCCAAGTGCATCAGTACATGACACAGGGATTGTTCCTTACCTTCCAGGGGAATTAAGGCCTGTATGAGGAAGCCATCGGGCTCCTACTGTCTTGCCCTGTTATGGATGTGCCACTGTAACACCGAGGGCTGACGTTTCAGGGTTTTTAACTCCCTTGTTTCTTCCAGCACCGCTAATTCTGAGGGCAGATTTCGTTGTAGCACAATCATTATAATAACGCCATTTCCAGTGCTGGTGGGGTGGGAATGAAGAAATCCTGAGGGAGGAGAAGTGCTGTGTGAGCTGACGGAACGAGAGGAGCGGAGCTGAGGCTGGGCAGAGCAGCAGAGGGCTGCTGCTTCCTGTGAGCTCCTGCACCGGGCACTGCATCCCCAGCCCACGGCCAAAGAAAGCTCTGGAGGGGATTCTGGCAGTGAGCACACAGGATTGAACTTCCCTGGAGCTTTTGGGAGTGCTCGATGCTGTCGCATCCAGGCACTTGCGTGCCGCTCTTGCACAGCTTGAGCGTTGTGGTACCCAATGGCACTGTAGAGCATCTTACACTTTTTATTTGCATTATTATCTCTACTCAGAGTGCTGGCAACGAAAGTCCCTTAGCATTGCATGTGTGCTCTGGCAGCACTTCATGTGCAGCCTGGTGAGAAGCTGAAAGCTGGCCCTGGTGGGGCGAGCCCCGGTGCCTTCCCATGGGACGCACAGGGGAGGTTGTCACACAGCACCCAGCAGCACTGCCTGTCCTGCTGGGTCACCCATTCCTCATGGGTGTGTTCCATCTTTTTCCGGGCAGAAGCTGCAAATCCTGAGCAGCTTTCAGGCAGAGCAGCCTCTGCTCGCAGTTGGGAAGCGGTTGCACGGTGTGATGGCAGTGCTGCACAGCACCTGCCCCGCTCATCCCATCCAACTGGGGGTGTGGGCAGTATGGACAAGTGCAGAGCTGGGATGTGGTGCTCAGCTCCTCGGGGACCCAGCATGGAGAGGTTAAAAACACGGTGGAGAAAGAAAATCCTCATTTGCTGAAGAGAGAAAGGCAGGGGAAGGGGTAAAATTCTTCGTTAACAAGTAAAGAATGGGCTTCTACAAAGACCTTGTGTCTGGAGCACTTCGGCTTCTCCTGGCATTTTCCATCCATTCCGTTGTAAAGCCCCCCATGTTGGATGGCTGTGCAGGAGCACAGCACAATCCCATCACCGAGCTGCACTCCCTGCTCACACACAAAGCAGCTTTTGCTCCTCAGATTTGGTTTCCTACTTCGAAGGACAAGAAAAAAGAGGAACAAATAATCATTGGTTTGTGCAGGGGCTGCTCCCGGCTCTGGGAGGAAAACTGCACCTCGGTGGTTTGCAGGGAGAGAGGATGGGCTGCAGTGCTTTCCCACATTTCTGAGATGGGACAGGAAGGCCTCAGTGACTCATAAACACCAACAGATTTTGTGTATGGGCTTCTCTTTGTTGTTTGTTATCCTTAATTTCATGGTTTCCCTTCTTTTGAGCGTGTTTGTGTATTTTAGACGATGCCATCATTTTGTCAGGACACTTTGTGTGTGGTTCCCACACAGGAGCAGTGCTGTCTGCCTTGCGGCCGTGCTCAGAAAAATAAAATGAGCTGTCAATGGGGTGCATTCAGGGCTGTGGGCCGGGCTGCATCCTGACGTGGGGCAGCAGCAGGAGAGCAGCAGGAGGACGAGGAGGGCAGCGGCCGATCTTCCTCATCCCTGCCGCAGTCACTGAGCCGTGTTGGAGCTGGAAGCATTTGGCCCTGGGAAGCTGATGTGTTGTAAGGCCCAGAGGAGCCCCTTTCACTTCGTTTCAGTGAGATATAATTGAATGAAGCATCGCAGCTCTCAGCTGCTTGCCTGGATTGCCGGTCGGATGCATGGAGGAGCAGCACACAGTTGCATCTCTGAGCGGGGGGAGGTCTGAAAGAGCTCTTCGTGCTCTTCTCTGGATGTGGGGACAATAATGGAGCAGCTGTTTAAATAGGCTGGAAATTTCAGAAACACACAGGCAAGCACTAAACTTTCCCAAGGTGGTTGAGTAATCTTGTTTGCTTTAGCATTTTAGTCCCCCAATTACCCAAGTGAAGGATATTGCCTCTTTAAACAGAGTTCAAAAAGCCCAAGAATTTTTTATAAATAGCTCACATCCTCTTGATAACAACCGGGCTGCTATTTATTGCCCACTTCCCCTCAGACAGACAGGTTGGAATATTTAAAACCACACTTCCCATGAAATCCAGAGGAACTTGGTTTTTCAGGTTCCTACAATTGTTTGTCATCCTGGGTTTCCTTTGCAGTTTACAGCGTTTAAGCTGTGCTAGCCCTTGAATGGAGCTGGCCAAAGGGCTGCTAAGATACACTGCTGCCTTCCTGGGGTCTCTCCAACCCATCTTTTGTCTCAGGACCCAATGAATTCTCTCTGTCCATATTTCGCATCCCCACCTCATGCACACCCAGAAGCCACGTGGCCAAAGCCCTCTCTCCTGGCTTGGACAAGCGGGCAGGTAGATGTACTGCTCATGTTGACTTGGTGCTGCTCCAAGGGGAATACTTCTACTCCAAAGCTGGGGTCTGTCCTGCTTCTTGTGGAGTGGAATAGAATGGAATCGGATGGAATGGAATGGAATGGAATGGAATGGAATGGAATGGAATGGAAT
>NW_024962281.1:987609-1029800 GCF_019238085.1 Lagopus leucura | reverse complement strand
ATGGAATGGAATGGAATGGAATGGAATGGAATGGAATGGAATGGAATGGAATGGAACAGTTGAGTTGGAAGGGTCTTCCAAAAACCATCTACTCCAACTGCCTGACTGCTGGGAGGGCTGACCAGAAGCTAAAGCATGCTGCTGAGTATCTGCATGGAAAAGCTACCATTGCCTGCTGGGATGGGCACGAATCCTTCCCCAGGTTTTGGTCATTCAGAAGCACACCTAGGGGCTTCCTGGAAGCAGAGACAGACATCCGTGTAAGGAAAGAAGGAGCTGGCCATTGTCTCCATGGAGAGGAGCATTGGGATCTGGCTCACACCAGTGCTGTAAGCGACGCGCGGTGATGTGGTGCAGAGCATCCCAGTTTCATGCTCCAAGGATATAATGTTTCTGATTAGGAAAATCCAGTTACATAACGGTGTAACATAATCACAGACATACCTGGAGTGCAGCAGGACTCAATTTTATGATTTATTCATAAAGATTTATTCATGCATAACTTTCTGTTTATTCCCTGTTCCCATTGGAAGGCGATGCGAGCAGTGGCTCTCTGTGCAGTGAGGTGCTGTCCGTGGCTTTGTGCCCTTCAGAACACACTGGAGAGGAAGGCTGCCACAAGGAGGTGTGGCTGCTGTTCCTCCATTTGCTGGTTGGCTGTTTATGTGCTCCCAACTGAAATGCAGACCCCCAGGGTCCTCCTCTCAGCACTCTGCCCTGACCCGAGCATCCACCCTCCATTCCCCAGGGCGTCCCCAGGCTCTGTTTGCAGCACGGCTGCCACTGCTCTGGGTGCTGTTGGCATCAGGAAACAAAACCAAACACAAAAGCAATCTATCTCTATCCCGACCATTTGTCTGCTGCTTACAAGGGCCAAACCTCGGACATGTGTGACATCCATCAGGCTTTGAACCCCGCCTTAACACAGCTGGTTTTTCTTTTATTTTAAGGGCAGACCAACCAAAGCTTCTGTCTGCTGTCTCATTTCCACGTAAGCAGGTGAGGGGTGCTCATTAAGGGGAACTGCTCCCAACAATCTGCTCTCATTTTGCATGGATGTGCACTGTGTACCTGTTGGTGTGTGTGCAAGTGACAATGATCGTTGTGTAAGGGAAAAGAAATAAAAGCCCCCACACTGGAGGGATGTTGGATGCTCTCCCTGCCCCACATCCTGCTGTGGAGCCACTCCAAACTGTCACATGTTGTCAGGTTTTGTTTAACCCTTGGAAAAATCTCAAGGTGTTTATTAAATATGTATTCAAACGGAATATTTTTTACAGGAAATTTCAGAATTTATTTTTATCACCCATCTGTGAGTTTCAGCCCATCCCCTCCAAGGCAGTGCACTGCTGAATGGGGGTTGGCTGCTTGGATTCACCAGAAATTCCCTTTCTGGCCTGAACTGCAGGAGCCGGGGCTGTGCTGGAGCCACACAGCCTGTTGTCCTCAGCCTCGGGTCCCATCAGTGGTCAGTTATTGAGAACAGAAGCAAAATTAATGTGACAACAAGGGGATGATTTTGAATAAGAAGTTATTACTTTAACATCTCCTGTCCAATCAACAAGGCTGCGCTGGTGTGCTTCCAGCAGAGAGACGTGAGCACCGAGCTGATATTTGCAAAGCCTGATGTGCAAGGCATCAGCCGGTGCTGCCAAACCCGAGTTTAAATTTACACATCCTGGCTAAGTCTGCTTTAAATAAAAACAACATAAATACCGCATCTTTTCCCCATTGCAGACTTTTTGGCATCAGTGTCAGGACCTGTGCAGCTCAGCAGCTGCCTCTCTGTTAATTTTCAGCAGCACTTTGGGCTGGGTGCAGCACTCGGGTTGCTGCTGGGGATGAGGACCGCAGCGTTTCTGCCTGTGAGTCACAGCTGAGCTGTGGAGCTCATGCAAATAAACACAGCTATGGGTACAAACTCACTGGGCCCTTATTTTTAGCAGCCTGGCGTGCTGCTGGGGACAGGGCATGGGCTGGGTTAGCTGAGCAGGCAATGTGCAACGTGCTGCCTGGAGCTGGCACCCATTCTGCTGCAGTCCTGGTGGAACTTTGCTCCCCGGTGGGTCTGTACCAAAGGAAATATCTGTGTCCCAGCGTTGTGGTGGGAGGCCGTCTGCCTGTGGATCGCTGCAGATAGGATGGAAAGGCCCCGGGTGTTCTGGAAGGTGATGGGGAACAGAAGCTTCATGCAGACGATTGGGATTTCTCTGCAGCAACCCCAATCTCTGTGCTGCCAGGGATAGGCAGGCTGCACCGCTGCCCTCTCCTGTGTGCTGTGACATTTCTCTCATGGTGCATGCACTGACCAGCGCTTCGACCACTGGACCACCTTTGTTTAGGGAAAGAAAGCCAACCAGTTGGTCCCAGCTGTTTTGGTGGTTATGCTGTGACAGCCTCAGGAGGTCTCTGGGCAGAGCCTGGCCAAGGCTGTGCACTGCACAGGGCTGCAGGAGCTCGCACTGCCCTGTGCAAGATGAAGTGCCAGAGATCCCATAGGACAGCACATCTGTGGCTCTCTTCCTGCAGCCTCGGGTACTGGGAAGCTGGCACCTACCTGAGGCCAGGCACGTGCTGTTCTACTGGTGTTGGATGGAGGCAGTGGCAGTGCTGAGCCCTGCTGGCCTTTCCCCGAGCCCATCCCCATCCCACTGCCATTGTGTGCAGCCTGGAAATGAGAACACAGCAGTGGGAATAGGGCTGAATGGCTGGAAGGCTCTGTAGGATCAGTACTGCTCTCTTGGTTTTTAATCTCCAGCCAAACATTCAAGCGAAGGGTTGAGCTTCAGCTTTGCAGAAAGTGCAGCCTAACAGCAACCCAGACTTCCCAGATGTGTGGGGAGGGAAGGAAAGAACTGCTCCTGTGAGCGGGCAGAGCCAGGAGCTCCCCTGCTCCAGTTCTCCTGTGCACTGTGATGGATGGGAGCGGGGCTGAGCCCCCAGGCTGCCACCTGGGGCTGCTCTGCACTCCTATTTTTAGGATAATTGCTACAAACAATCCTCAGGATTTATTTTTTTTTATAGTCAAACCACAACAGCCACTTACATATTTAACAATATATATTTATATATATATATATATAATTTCTAGATCAGTACATTCATCAGTACTTGTTTTTCTTCACAAACAGAAGAACTCTTACAATAGTAGACTTTCTAAAATAAATACTATTAAAATAGAGCTTCAAAATAAATATTCTATACAAAGAAAAACCTTCTGTGGTGACTTCTCAGGGTGCACGTGTGGCAGGGTGGGGGGCAGAGAGGCGGGGGGCACCGGGGGCTGTGAGTGCCAATTGCTGGGGCCACTGCTGCAGCCCCCCCATGGGTCGCAGGGCACCGGGCTGCAATTTTGGGTAACGCTCTGTGAGAGGCAGCGCAGCCCGCGCCTGGAGGACCTGGGGGTGGCACAAGACCCGAGTACCGTCAGAGGAAAAGGGGAAGGGAGGCGCTGGGATGGGGCAGGAGGGGAAAGCAGGACCTTACTGCCTCTGAGCCCAGCTGCCCCGAGCTGCAGAGCTGGCGGGGTCCCGGGGTGGGGGAGCACTGCTACATCGACCACTGCTCTAACACATCCACAAACACAGTACAGTCTTCCAGCAAGTGGTGGGCTTACATCACAGCAGGATTTATGCATCAAAAGAAACCAACAGAGAAATAGTTTACAACTATGTACAATGAAGGTAGAAGGAGAGGAAGCCTCGTTGCACTGGGGAACGGGGCGGGCACGGCGCAGGTTTGGCACAGTGGTAACCACTCTGACATTGCAGTTCCTGGCAGGAACCATGCAGCAAGCAATGGGATTTGCTACTGCAGATTTTCAGTACAGACCCCTCAGGAACAGCCAAGGACAGAGGGTCAAAAAGGGGAGACCTGTAGGTAGGGGCCATTTGGCTACTGCGTGTGCTCCCATAGCAGCTGCCCCTCCTGCTGCATTTTCTGGCCTGATTGTATCTTGGGGAAATCATTTCTATTATTAAATACTTATACTTTATACATTCAACCAACAGCTCAGCTGGTCAGGGGCTGATTTGCCTCTTACATTTTCCCCTCTCATTTGTGCAAGACAATAGGTACAGCCCCACCTGCTTCCTTCTTTCTGGTGTCCCCATATGTTCAACATGAGGATAAACCATAGGAATTGGTATCTGGTAACAGACGTGCTCCCTTTCCTACAGTTTATCACATACAAGCTAGCAAATATTATAAATATAAAAACTTTTTTTAAAACTCACCATTCATTAAATATCCACAATTAAACGTAACCAAACCCCAAGTCATCCAAGGTAAACGGATTCCTAAAACAAAAGACACCAGACCTCCCATCAGCACGCTCCTGCCAACCCCTACGCAGCAACTGCATTGCAGCCGAGCAAATGGCACTCCTGGAAATGCTGCCCGAGCTCTGCCTATTGCTTTGCTAATTAGGAATGACATTTCACTGTCACTGCTGTGCATTTACTGAGGAAATTTCCTCTAATTAAAAAAATAAAGAGAAAAGATAGCCTGGATCCCTTTCCAGCATGCAATTAGTACCTACCCACTTAGGACAGCACGGTGTGCTCAGGCAAAGGTGGTTGGTTGGCACCTTGCAGCTGTCAGAGCAATGGGGGTTACTGCCACTGGGGCTCATGCTAAATAAACATTACAAACATTCTCTGCTTTTGTACAGAGGGTGCAAGAGCTGAACAGCAGCAAGAGAAATAGGGGAGTGGGATGTGATGCACGCAAGTGCCAATCCCCCCCTGCACGAAAAAGAAAGAATATCTAAAGAGCAAAGAGCTTGTCCCAGAGAGGAGGTACTGGGTGACGGCACTGTGCGAATGCTCCTGCGTGTATCCTGTGCTTCAGCCTTTGGGGGGTGAGAGTTTTGGAGAAACAAACGTGGAGTGTCTGAACTTCACAGATTGTGTTTACACTGCCTTTGCTCTGGGAGCGAGCACACGGCAGGGAAATGGGATTTGAAACCTTTTGGGGCAGGCTTGTGCTGTTGGTGTAAAATCATCATTAGGTGGGATGAAACCTGGTGCTACAGACCTGGGCAGAGCAGCACAGTGCTGGGACACGGCTCAGACCTGTACCCCGTTCTGCTGAAGACTCCAAAGCAACGTGAGCAGGTGAGCACACAACAGAGCACCTGCCTAAATGCTGAGACCCCTACAGCACTGTGCTGCGTGTCTACTTCTGGTTCAGACCCTCTGAAGGAGGCAGAAAGCTCGAGGGAAGGGCTTGCTGCACACAGGTGGCCCTGATAATGGAGCAGGTGGTTGGGGGCAGGGGGAAGGAACACTTTTTCCACCTGCAGCTGGGAGTGAATGTGGCTTAGGAGGGGAGAAAACAGGAATCCCACAACGGATGTCAGCTCAAGGCGGTGCTCTGCAAGCAGTGGTGGGAGCTGTGTGTGCTGGTGCACTGGTAAGTGAGCGGCTGTGGGTCCTGGCGGTGAGCACTGCGTGCATTGTGTTGTATGTGGGCTCGCAGGCTTTGCTACGAGTGATTGAGATTCCTCCTTTGGCCCTATGAAGTTAAATGCTGACCAGTCCCAAAACCCTGAATGACCCGAAGTGCTTCAGTCTGTAGAAATAGTCGCTTCTGCTTTCTCTGAAGGCGAAAAGCTCGTGTTATCCTCAGAACACAGGTTACGAAAAACACAACTCCACCCCCTTGGGGAGCGTCCTCCCCCCTCCCTCCTTCCCCAGTTATCAAAAGGGCTTCTCGGCCCTGCTGGCTTTGCTCTCGGGCAGTGCCTTGCACATGACACTGTTTGTGTTCTTGCACCTGCAGCCGGGCCGGCGCAGGCGGTCGTAGCAGCGCTGGGACAGCTTGACGCAGCCGGTGGCGGGCAGGTAGCAGAGCAGGCAGGGCAGCACCAGAGACACGGCGCTCATGAAGGCCCAGCGGGCGCAGCAGTTGGACTGGGAGCAGGAGCAGGGGTGGTCGGCACACGTGCCTTCGTCGTCCTCGTTGGTGCAGTGGTAGAAGACGCCCTTGACCAGACACATGCAGGTGGAGTAGTTGACCAGGCTCTGCGCCGAGCACAGGCACGCCTGGTTGCACACCCAGCACGACGGCAGAGTCCGGGGCAGTGCACACTCCTTGCACTTGCATTTCCCACAGGCTTCGCACAGCAGAAAGTGCTTATCCAGTTCCTGAGACACGGGTTCCTTCAGGTCCAGGGGTTTGCAGTGGATTGCTTTGGGCTGGATGCGCACCGCCCTGGGCGAGGACTGCTCAGCCACGGGTGCCGGGGCCATGTGGTCCAAGAGCCTTTGGTCAGACGAGGTGCTGCTGCTGCTGCTGATGGAGCTGGGCCGCCCGTTGAAGGAGATCCAGGGGTGGGTGACGTCCTGCTCGCAGCGCTGCGTGTGGCTCGGGGCTGCTTCATGGGGACCCCGGGGTCTCTTGGGGGCTGCCGGCAGGGGAGCTGTGGGGTTGTCAGTGTAGTCGTTCTCTATGTGGGTCGTCTTCATCTGGTCAATGGGCAGGATGGTGAGCGGGTGCTGCAGCCTCCCGTAGGGGATCCGGCTGTCCAGCAGGGGCTGGACCATCACAGAGTTGGGGACGACGGTGACGTTGTGGGGAATTCGGGGCTCCATCGATAAAGCAGCCCGAGCACTGGTGAGAAATATGCTCTTAGGTGTCCTGGGGGGAGGAGAAGAGATAGAAAAGGGATGGGGGAGAGAAAGAGCATGCTGTTATTGAGTTATCCTCCAACCCCAGGCCAAACAGGGCTCAATGCACTGACTCGTCATGCAAAATCTCTTAGAAAGACTGTAAGTCGTGGAGCAGGAAGTCACAGAGCCTGCCCAGGTGTAAAGTACATTGCTTCCTTGGCTATTCCTTCCCACTCCATACCCTTGCCTATAAGTGACACCAGCCTCGGTAGGGCACCATCACTGCATGCTCTCCAGTGGTTGTTTCTCTTTTTTTTTTTCTGCTGGGACCTCAGGATTACTGTGTACATTCACATGTGTTTTGTTGGCAAACGGCTTGAAATGACTTATCTGTGTCTGGGCGCTTTTCTCAGCTGACAATGACCCCTTCCAAATGATGCAAGAGAGCACAGGCACAAAACCTCACAGGAGCACGGAATGTAATGCTTGCCCTGCAGCCCAGGCTCTGCATCAGCTGTGCGAGGACGGCTCAGCCTCTGGAAGCGTCCATCCCCACCGGGAGCTGCTGGTTTAAGGCTGCTTCCATCCCTCCTGCGGGAGGAGGCAGATCCCACTCAGCAGCTCTCGGGTTGCACAAGAGCAGTAGGCTGGGGGGGGGCTGGGGAGCACGCAGCCAGGTGGGGCTGTGCCTCCTGCAGGGCTTGGGCTCTTCTTCAAAACACCGAGCGCACTGATATTTGGCTCGAGGGCTGTTTACCAGCTCTGCTAGCTGAGCCCTCTGTTGCTACAGTTTCTAATTTCATTGAAAGAGTGCAATTTATCCTGGAGGAGATCCAAAGATTCAACAGCAGCGTAGGACAAGAAACCACAGGAAGTAACTAAACTTAAATCAAAGAGCGGAAACTACTCGGTTCAAATTTAGAAAGTGCACATTGTTTTCTGGTAGATGTGCCATTTCCTCGCTGGGTGACCTTTATTCATAAATAATATAATGTTGGAGATCAGTTTAGAGAAGCGGTGAGTAAAGCTTCGGAGCTTTACAGGAGGGGAAAGGCTTTGGTATCAAGAAAAAGGAAGCAGGGAGCTGCCAAAGGCATTTCCAGTTGTTTGTGTTCAGGCAAATAAATGAACCTTTTCCAACAGCACTAAATGTCTCCATGCTGGGCGGTCTGTATGGACCGGGTCAGCGATGAGCTGGTATACGAGAAATGCATGTTTCTGTAAAAGTATATCCCCACTCCAAATGTAAAACAACTGCAATGATTGGAGCATGGACAACTGCACGCTTTCAGAAAGAGAAAGGGAAAAGTGTTACTAGGGCCTGCTGTTATCTTTGCAAATGGTTGCTTTGACACTGGAGGGGCTGCAAACCCATCAGTGTGGCTGCGATCAATGGGAGATGGGCTCCTGCAGGAGGAGCTCCGAGGTGTGGGCAGTGCATGGCACAGCGTGAGGGGACAGAGCGCCCCTCTGCCTGCAGCAGTGGTCACTGCCATGCTGCTCCTCTTTGCTAGTCAGTGTTCTCTGCTGGGTCTCTCTCATTCATCCAGACTTATTTCATTATTCATTGATGCTTTGGCAACGAGAGCTTTTAAAGCATCTATTTCCTAACCATTGCATTTCATAAGTAAAGATAAGCGATGATTCTGACAACTGCGGGGAACGCGGAGGGGAAAAAGTGCAACATCCTTCTGGGCATCAGAACCCCACGTCACATAACAAACACTTGCAGCAAGGCTGAGCTCAGCGAAGCGGTGCGTTCCGTCCCTGGGCGCCGCAGGAAGGCTGCGGTTTCACAGCTGTTTCTTTCCTCTGAAGAGAGGCAGCTGTGCTGGCCGGGCTCATCTCCGTGCAGCAGAGCTGCTGAAGATGGGAGGTAAGGGAAGGAAGTGGCGAGCGGAGGGGTGGCGTGCTGCTCTGTCCGTCTGTCCTTCCTGCTGCCTTCCTCAGCTCCCCACAGCTCCCGGATAACTTCTCACATGTGACTCTGTGCTCTGGCTGGGTTCAGCCCCGCTCGCTGTGGTCTCTGGAGTTTGGTCCTCATGCTGTAGGTTCAGACTGGATCCGTAGATCATTTACCTTGAGGTGCGCTGTGCAGAGCGGTGCAGTTTGTCCCACACCTCTGGCCGTGGGGTGGATGTGAGGCTGACTGCCAACAGTGCTCTGTGCTATGGACTGTGGCAACCAAACAGGTTGGTTTCCATCAGCTTTGGAGCTGTGTGGCCAGCAGTGGCCCAGCACTACCAGTGCTGTCACTTGAAGGTACATCATCACGTTAATTGGTGGCCATAGGCAGTGAGCGTGTCACTCCCAAACCCCCAAAACCAGCAGTGCTGTGTGCTCAGACACAGCCATGTGAGGAAGACTTCAAAAGATAACGCTAATCAGGATTTCAGTGTTAGTTACCACAGGAAGGAGATGAACCCCACACGAAGTACCCCACTTCAGGACAGTTAATGCTGAAAATGATTCATCATCTTTTTTTTTTTTCCTTTTCATTAGAATACTGCTTCAAATTGTCCTTCTAAGAGAAAAAAATGCTTGTGGGGCAGAGCCCACAGGTATTTGGGCTCGGGATCCTTTCAGATAAAGCCTTTGGATCCAGATGAGATCCAGCTCTCCTAATTACCTGACCCCTCCTGCAGACTATGTCTGCCTTGCAGCAGCTCAGCTTTCAGACACCACGCTTTCACACCCACTGGTTTGTCCCCACTCAGTCCCTCCTTTCTGCCCAGTCCTCATTGCCAAGCAAAGAATTCCACAGTTAGCTGCTCTCACTTCACGAGTTACACGTCAACAAAGCACATCACTGATATTTAGGGGATTTTCCAAGGACTGTGACCATGCTGCTGCTGTGGCCTTGTTGTCAGAGGTCTCAGCACTGCAGTGAGATTGCTGGTGACAGATCCAGGTCACGCATCTCTGGAGCTGAGCTGGGTGTTGGGCCTGCCTATGGGGTCTGTGTATGGGAACAATGATGACAGCTTATGGTGCGCTTGTTTCAGTTTCTGCATGCTCCCACTGGCACATCCCTAAAGCTACGTCTTTCCTTGAGCTGCTTTCAGCCTGATGCCTGCATCCTAGGAAAAGAGATTTTGGATTTCGTGGCAGGCATCAGTCAGTCCTGCCAGCTGTTAGCAGGCTGAACTCAGAGAAATGTGTGGCACAGTGAGGGGTACAGGGCTGCTGTGGCTGTATTGCAGGAGATGGGTGCTTCCCTCACACACAACAGGGATCCCAGGGAGCTCTGGTTAAGAGCTTGTGTTGGACCAGGAACAAGTTGAGAGTTAGACTGCTCCCATGAGTTCTCGCAGACTGAGGTGTACCTGCCTGAGAATGCTGACATCCTGCCCTGGGACACCCCGAAGGCATCAGCACTTGGTCCTTCTTTGGTTATTGTGTTCCTTGGGGGAAAAACGTGGCTGCAACCAGTGCCAGGATGGCTGGAACAAACAGGCGAGTCTGCTTGCAGAAGGCAGTCGGCCTGCAGGGATGTATGGGGACATCAGGCAGCTGCGGGGAGGCAGGAGTAAGACATTCACTTGTTCCTGTCCCAGGAGTGGGACACTGTGCCCTTCTCTGCTCCCCGCCAGGAGCATTCTGTGCACCGACATCCACCAGTGAGGATGGCGCTGCTGCACAGAGGTTCCTGAACCTGTGGCTCCTGCTGCACCGCATCTCCTACCCAGCTGGCGCTCGGGGTGAGCAGGCTGAACATCAGCCCTTGGCAAAGGACAAGAGCTGGGGGTTCCTTGGCTCAAGGCGCTGAGCCCAGCCGCTCAGAGCAGCCTGCTGGGCCCTGCGCTTCGTGCTGCTGGTGTTGGAAACAGGGCTCTTTCTGGCAGCATCAGTTTGGTAGCGTTCAGAGAGACTGAATTAATTGCTCGGATTGAATGGATTTAGTGCAGTGAGATGTTGCATTTAGAGAAAATTGTAGATTGAGGAGAGCAGAAAAAGACAAATAGAAGAAATAATCAGGTGGAATCCAAGGAGATAACCGAGGAGATCCAGGATACTTAAGCACTATAACTTCATACAAGCTATGAAACTTGCTGCAGTGCCTTTGTAATCCATTGCACTAATTCAGTCTGACTGGAAATAGCATTTTAATTCTGAGGAAAAAACGCCATACACAGTACTGGTAAACAAAATTGGTTAACCTTTGATCATCAGTAATTGCAAACATATTATAACATTAACGTGGGCACAGATTCACTGGATGCAATTGTACAGGCAATTTTCTGTAAGCAGGCAACAGGAAGGGAAATTCAGGCGTATGCTCTTACATTGGGATTCACTCATTCTTCAGAGCTAGGTAAAACAGTGACGCTCTTTTCAAAGCAGAAACGTCAACACAGTCCCATGTAGAGAAAACCTCTCCCCCTGTGCCATCCAGGAGCTGCAGGGCTGCTCCCCACATACCGTTCTGAAGTCAGAATATATTGCCTTCCAAAGGATCTATGTTGGATTCAGAGAGCTCCATAAACGTGCTGCAGTTCTTGTTTCGTCTCTCCGTTTGGGTATTGCCCGTTTAAAATGCCTATTATACAAGATAATTACAAATCCTCGAGTTGTAGGAAACCAGTGGGTGTTTTGAAGTCTTCTGGTGGTTGTTTTCAGACTCAGAAGTTTCGTAAGATTCTTTCTTTTGTCAAATGAAGTTGAAACAAAAGTGTTCTTATGTTTTAATAGGATTTTGGACTTGCCTACATAATGTTATGGAAAGCAACATCCTTGTGGGCAATTCTGTGAGAGAGCCGTAATAACCCACAGGAAAGCTCATTCCCATTAATGTATTCAGAGCCATTTCTGCAATTGAAAGCAATAAGGTTCTGGCATTTTTATTTTCAAAGTGATGTGGGATAACTTGTCTTCCAGTTACTGAAAAACAAAAAGGATCCCGAAGTACATGTTTAATGAGTGCAGATGTGCATGCTGTTCATAACTGCCTCAATTACCTATTAGTTCATGGTTCTAATATGGCCTTGTACGTTTAACAGCTTTCTAGATATGTGGTAACAAACAAATAATGAGAATAAAGGACTTCTGGTGTCTGGAATTGGGTCTTGTGTGGAAGAAACGTTCCCAGGTTGGGCTGAGGAAGCACTGATGTGAACCTGCAACCCCTCAGTGCCTCATCTACTGAAGTCAGCAGGAAAAGAGGAAAACGTGTCCTGTGAGGCAGCCAGCACCATGCAGGGCACGCTGCTCTGCCCCAGCCATTGCTGGGGGATGTGAGAGCTTCAGCATGCAGGTGCTGATGTGCTCACATCTGGGCTCAGTCTTAAATGTAACAGAAAAGAAGAGCCCAGATGGCTGCTTGGGGTCTGTTATGAGCACAGGAGTAGCGCAGCCACCAAAAATTCCCAGCACTCACACTTACAAAGGGCAGACGACCAGGGGTCACTTGATTTCTTCCTAAGGAAGATTTCCACTGGGCTGCTGGCACTGGGCTGTGCCTTAGCACCTCTGCTGAGCCAGACCTGTCCCGTAGGGCTGGAGCTGCTGGGCCCGTGGGATCTGTGCAGCCACCCCAGGGCTCCTTGCCATAATGACGTGGGGTGAGAAGAAAGGTAAGGGGGTCAGAAGAGTCCCCTTCCTTCTTACTGTAAGCTGGAGAAGCGTTTCCAGCAAAGTAAACCAAACTTGAATTTTCAGTAAGAACTTGATTGCTGTTCTTCCAAGATTTTTCCACACTGTGAAGCACCACAAACTTTGGTGAGGAAAGGATGGGGAAGTTACTGCAGAGAAATGAAAGGGCAAATCCTGACTGCTGTCACAGGGAGCCTTCCAGGGCCCTGGAGCATTGCTGTGGCTCAGTGGTGGCACAGAGGCCCTGGCATCTTATTGCCCAGCAGTGAGGCTGCACCTCCTCCTGGCTATTGCCATTAGACTTGCTGTTATCCACATGCATTCTGAATTCCATTCTCTCAGAGAAAAGTGACAGCCATCTAATGGAGATTAAAATATTTGTAGCAAAAGTGGCAGTAAATGCACTGTGGAAATTTGCTTGTTTTCTTTGCTCTAATGGGATATATGATATTTTGAGACAGAAATGTCTCAAAAGGAAAAGAATCAAAAAAACCACAACAATGATGTCTTTATAGATGCATCCGAATACAAAGAAACTGTCATAATTGAAAACAATAGGCTTGAGCATCTTGTTGTCAAGGGAGGCTGTGCGTATTCCAAAGCCTGTGCATGTTGGCACCATTCAGAATCGATGGCAACCTGTGTGAATGGTCCTTCCTCTAATTTATTGCTACTTCTGGAACGGTCACGCCTGTATTCTCAGTTCTATGCTGGTTTGGCTGTATAGTCTGGAAAATCTTATCTAGAAAGGGTTCATCTCAGCTGCAGCCATGGTGCTTTGGGGCAAACTCAAAGGTGCTGCCTTCTGCATCTGCCAGCTCTCCCATCGGCAGCTCCTGGCTGAGGGGGTGGGAAGAGAGAAAACAGGTGGGACGTGCAGCAGGCAGAGCCGGGCCCAGAGCTTCCTTGTCACAAAGCAGGACCTGCACAGAGAGCAGCGAGAGCCGCAGGGTGCAGCACAGCGCGGTGCAGGCAGAGCCGGGCCCTGCTGATGGCAGAGGAGCAGCCGTGCCGTGTGCTGTGTGCCGCCTCCTGCAGCACGGGCACAGAGAGCTGCAGGGGGACAGCGGGGCCTTGGGCTCCGGGTGGCATGAAGGACCCAGAGCTCCGCACTGAAGGAGGACGTGCTGCTGCTGCCCCAAGGGAGAAGGTTCAATAAAAGTTTTTAATGAGGGAGGCTGTGCTTGAAGCTGGAGGAGGCCCCTGGGTAAGCGCGTTGTAAACGTGCGATGCGGAGCAACGTGTGAGGTTGGAGTTCGTTAAGACTGACTTATTCTGCTTAAATTTGGAGTTGAGCAGTGAATTCTTTAACATCAGATTTAAAAAAGAAAAAAGAAAAAAATCTCTTTTCCATGAAGTGAGAATTGACATTAACACAATACTGGTATTGACCCTTTTTTTCCCCCACTTCACAGCCTCGTCTACACGAGGACAGCTAGAATTTTCTCTGCTCGTAAGGAGGGAAAAAAAAATTAGAAAGCTTACTGGGGAAATCTGCCATTTTTGAAAGGAGGCCCTGCACTGCTGCCAGAGCTGGGAGATTCAGGAGCTGGGAAATGAGAGCCGCCGACTTCCAAGAAGCTGTCTCTGTCCAGCTCCAGTCTGTTCCTATGGTGTGAGTGAATAAAGCACATTTTGGCCCGTGAACATTCAGATCTCCAGGGACTCAAATTTCTCAGTAAAGGCCTTTTATTGGATAAGAACATTTATTTTAAGGCCAGAAAACTGAGCTCAGATGTGATCTATTAAGCTAATGGTACCAAATGATGACCGTATTATAAGGATTTTATTATCTGACGGAATTACGTCGTGTTGCATTGAAAAGGAACAAACAAGCAACACTTGTGTGACTGCTTGCCTATAAAAAGGCAAGCTGAAGGATAGGGCTGAATCTGGAAAATCGCACAGCAATGTGATTAATGAATGTTAGGCTTTTATGGTCAGTATTTGGAAACCATCAGGGCTGTGAATTAATTATTGCTGTAGTGTTGCAAAGGTGGCGAATTTCATTTCACTGAAGAGATCGCAGTTTTATCTGGGAGGTGGTCGGGGGGGGGAGGGGAGGGGGGGTTCTTTTGGAGATGCAGCATTTCCCAGCGTGATCCAGGAATCAGTCACTATTCCATAAAAACAGCTTTTGTTCTGCAGTTTCAGGAGGAGAGCAAATTATTTCTCCCGTGCACAAACCTCACACAGAATTTCAGAAGGACTGCAGCGCTCAGAAATAGTCCATTTGATTTTACAATACCAATGTAGAGTCCTTTCTAGCAACAGAAACACAGTAGCCCATGGAAAATGGCACATCTATCAATGAGAAATCCCCAGTGGGGTTCCAATAGCTGAGAACAACCCCTCCTCCTGCTATCAGTCATTTTTATATGGAGAAGGAGGAAGCCAGTCATCAAGATCACTGTGATTCAGGCACAAATTATAACTTTATTCTTCAACCCAAAATATAGAGCTAGGGGGGAAGCCTCAATGCTGGGAAATTTCCCTTCACCTAATTAAACCACCATTCCTAAGCTGATTTTTTGACATCCTGCACCCTTGGCGTGGTTTGGAAGAATGGCAGCAGCTGGAGAAGTTTTAAAGAATCTAGAACGTGCCTTCTGTGCTCTGGATTAATCAGTGATGTCTTCCATTTCTCCACCTTTCTCTCCTACAGCCTTTAAAGCAGAAGTTGAATCCACAAAAGATATCAGTCCAGAAACGAGACCCATCTCTTGGTCACTCGAGGAAAAAGCACCACGCTTTTTCCTTCTGCTGATTAATGCTGGTATTCATTTGCACTGTCATTTCCAAGGTCTGCATTTCCAGTCCCGCTTTCCTCCGAGACCTTTGTGCCTTTTATATGCCCCGTCTGCTTTTTCCATTCCCCTTCTGATAATGAATTTTCAGAACATGTCGTCTCCAGCTTGCCTTTCTCCTGTGATGCCGGGACTAGTACCAGAAAATAAAATCCTGGCTTATCTCTGCTACGCAGTTGGTAGAGAAGGGCAGCCTAGACACATTTCCCCTCCATCTATAACACATTCCATTTACCTTTATGAAATGATTCTATACACACATTTTTATTGCTTATTTAGCCTTTAAGATACAGAATCCATCCAGATTTAACACCGAGGTAGCCAAATGTACAGCAAAATAGGAACCAGAATGATGATGGAATCAGGCACAAAGGCCAGGAAGAAAAAAAAAAAAAAAAGACAGCTGTGTGAAATAAAATACTGAAGAGCAAAGGTCACACAGGAGAGACCTGACACACCAGTGCCTGATCTCTGGAGTGTCCTGTCATGGAGAGCTCAGAACTCCATGACACAACCAGGACAGAGGGCTTTGGAAAAGAGAGGAAGTAGGTAAAGCAGCATTCGTATTCCGAAGTGAGAAATACCCAATTCTTATCTGTCAGCCCAAGCGACCACACATTTATGACCCTTTATCTGAAGAGAAAGGAGAAGAGGACACCCCATCACCAGGGAGAGAAGTGTTGCTCTGGTAGGAAAGCCCTACGAATCGCCCTGCCGCAAGTAGGGCCAGCACTGCCTGCCTCTGCCATCCCCTGAATGCAGATGTTGGGAGAACGTAGAAGAGAGGCATAAATAAGAATTACAGGAACAGAAATGTAAATTCTGCAGGAAAAGGGAGATTTCTTCAGAATGTGAAGTCTCCTCTGGATTGGGGAGCACCGGGCAGCTCTCTACTGTATATAATTATAGATAATCGCTGTTAGAAAAGTCACGGTGCGGAATACGCTTGCGATCAGCGATCTCTAAGGGGACGGACAAATCCATCTAGAAGGAGTGCGAGATTTTCCCTCGGGGAGCAGGCTTGATTTTTCCCAGTTTAAATCCACGTAACATTTCCCCCGAGCGCGGATCCCGCACTTACCCGAGGGATCCCAGCCAGGAGCATCTCTGCAACGCGAGCGGAGCCCTCCGGGACCGGGGCTGCGAGCGCGGCTCTGACAGCGGCTCCGCTGCCCCCGCTCCGCCGCGGTGCTGCAAAGCCGCTGCCTGGGAAAATGGCTATTTTATGAATGGGAGGGCAGCGGCCCCCACTGCGCAGGCGCAGCCTCCCTACTCTATGAATGGGTGGGCACCGAGGCGCCACGGCGCATGCGCGGCTCCCTTTTATGAATGGGGGGCTGGAGAGAGACTGGCTGCGAGCCGCGGAGGACGGGTACGGCTCTCGCTCGCTGTTCGCGTGTCCCCATCCCCCGCTTATTTATTTATTTCGTCGTTTTGTGAATGGAGGGCAGGCGGTGACAGCTGCGCGCGTACCGCGCCCTCTGCCCGGCCTGAAGGTAACGGCGGCTCAGGGCGGGGGCCAGCGGCGGCCCCGGCCCCCCCGTAGCTGCGGGCACGGAGCGAGGCTGGGGGGCAGCCGTGCTGTCTGGGCTGCGGCCCGTTGCGGTGGTACCGCACACGCACCTTATTCTGCTCGTACATAGCAGCTTGCGTGTCGTGCTGGCATCATCGGTATGAAAAAGCAAGGAAAAGCTGAGGCTGCGTTTGCGTTACATATGTGGCGTGTGGATTTATTTCATGGCTCTTCTCCTTTGAGAAGACCAAGGGCAGAGCTGTGCAGTTCGCGCAGCGCCTCAGAGATGTGGTCCCGCCCGATGGAAGCGAGGCGTCGCGGTGCCGCTCTCAGCTTTGCATCCGTTTCCTTGACGAGGCTGCTGTCAGCCCCGCTGGGTGCAGTGTAAGGCAGCCCCCGGATCAGGTTTTCGAATGGTCTTCAGCAAACAATAGCTGCTTGCTGGTAGGTGCGGGGCTCCCCTGCAAACCTGGCCCTGACTGCGCGCTCTGCCCTTACGTGCTTCAGATCCTATTCAGGAAATGGAGACCCTCCTTCAATTCTCAGCTGGTGCAGAATGGCCCCGGGCTGGCGTTTGCTCCCTCAGGAGCACATTGCTTTACAGGAAAAACGCACGAGGAATAATGATGTATTTTTTAATATGTGAGAAGAGTAAAATTCAGCGTACACAACAACCTCTTTGTCGTTTTACAGCACGCATTTAATAGCTCACACCGCAGTGAGGGAAGGTCCGCGTTCAGCACTGCCGGTGTGAGCGCTGCCCCTTACTGCAATCCGCCTCCTGGGAAGGTTTCTCCCTACGGAAGCGTGCGCTCAAAGACCAATCGTTTGGTTGCGTGCGTGTTTATCTCTAAGGACAGACATCATTCCGAGGGGGAGCAGCAGCTGTGGGTCGTGGGCAGATGCAGTTTGACGAGGAAAGGACAGAAGAAAGGGAATCTCTAAAGAATTATCTGAGCCGTACTCAAAACACTACTGAGTTCAAATACACAGGATTGATGCTTTCTCTTTAGAGAATATGGCTGTTCATGGCTTGCTTTGTTATTGGTGGGCTTTACAGTGTGCTTTTTGAAGGTCGGGAATTCTGTCTGGTTTTGAAAATTAGCAAGTAAAGGGCAATAGAAGGAAATGCAGTTTTAAGAAGCTGGGAGGGAGACCCTCAGAATACAACGTGATGGAATTATAATTCCTCAAGAATTACCTTTTGCTGTATGAAGCCGGCTCAACGATGAAAGGCCCAATGCCTGAGCACCAGACCTGCCCTGATTTCTCACCGTGCTTCTTGGCCCCTTGTTTCCGTGTGAGGTTCGAACGTTGCTTTGAGTTCTGCAGTAACACTGCAGCAACGTGAGAGCCAAACATCGCTGAACTAAAAGCTTTTATGTATGAATGCTGATTTCTGTGTTGAGTGATTAGTACAGTGATGGTGAGGGCAGATCACAGTTGCAATAATAATTTCCCCATGAGACCCGAACTGCAAAATCCACCCTGGGTGGCACCATGTGCTTCTGCAGGGTTTGACCCTGCGAGGATTCTAGCCATAGGGAGAGTAGGAAATGTTGGGATGTTTACTGATGTATTGTGTCAAATATCTGTGTGACGGGTACTAGGAGAGTGCTCCTCTGTCGCATTGCTGACAGCAGTTACGGGCCTCTCTGTTAGCTGGAGGTAAATGGGAATGGTGACTATACTGGCAAAATGGTGACTGCTGTGTTGACAACTGGTGTGTGACCCTGCTTGCCACAGCCTGAACTGGGGCTGTGCTGAGATGCTGAGCTTAAGTGCCACGGAGCAGGTGGCAGAAAAGTGCGTGCTGAGATGGAGGGGTGTGAGGGCTGAGCACTGCTGGTGCGGGGCTGCTCCCCCAGGAGTTACTGCTTCTGTGAGCTCCCCTGTGCAACCCAGCAGGGACAGCTGGAGCAGACCTTGTATTGCTGTGGGTGAGGGGCAGTGCCAGGCCCGTTCCCACAGTAATGCAATGGGAAGGAGAGGTGCTGGGCTCTATCTTGCTTTGAAACGCTGCTGTGTATGGCTGCTGTCCAAAGCCTGGCTTGCTGATATGAGGCAGCAGTGTCCCCTCTGCTCCAAACTCCTCCACAGTCCACCCTGGAGGTGACTAAATGTCATTATCTCAGTGACACGAGCTGCTATCTCAGCTGTCCGCTGCTGCGGTGCGGATGAAAGCTCCGTGCTTCCTGCTGCCCTATCAGGCACCTGTTGTCTGTACCCAGACATTACTCACATCCTTGAAGTCACATCTTATTTTACATAATTAACACTGACTCTTCTCCGCTTCCTTCCTTCCCTGGTAGGGGAAGACTCTGTGCTCCATGGCTTTACCTGGCTGTGGAGGCACTGGCTCTTATTTTTGAGCTCTAGCACAAGGATTGAAAGTATCTGCTGCTGCAAGGCGTGGGCTCACAGCCAACAAGGATGTCACAGCCTGGTCTGGGGATGCCCTTCAGTCCTGAACTGGCGCTGCAACCGCAATCTGTTGTGTGCGCTTCCGTGCCACTTCCTCAGGAGCAGATTTCAAGCAAGCAAACCAGAACCCAAACAAAGTTCTGTTCGCCCACAGGGTGAGCTGGGAGGTTGTGCTCAGAAGAGGAAGGCAGAGAGACGAAGGGACACAACGCCTCAGGGCAGGCTGGGGGCTCCTGAGGCACATTGGGGTGTCCCCAGGGGGAAATGTTTTCTGAGGCACGTCCCCTCGCTGGTGCTGTCAGGTGGCTCCCGGTGCCTGCAGCTGACTCATGGCAGCCTTTGAGGGCTGTCTCTGAGATGGAATCATTACACCAGCACTTTGCTTTCTGCAGTAGTTCACCATTGACTTCTGTTTTGGAATTTGCTTCAGCTTTTAATATCTATTGACCTGGTTCTACATGAATAATTTAGTGTTTATGAACAACTGCAGTAACCAAACCTATGCCATTAACTAAACCATGAGCTCAGCAAAACCAGATAAAAATTCATAAAATATAAAATGAAGGCTACGGGGTCTCCATGGAGCTGAACAGAAGAGCCGTGTGACCTGTAAGCCCCAAAACATGTAACTGCTCACTGCTCAAGCCAAGGACTCCTCCCTCTCCAGACGTGTGCAGTTAGCTGCAAGTGCTGCAATACACTTCCCAGTCACAGCACTGGGATTATTGGGTTGCAAGCCTGATGCATGCATGTTTTCTGCAGGATCAAGTATTACAGTTCTTTAGTTTTTGCACTTTTACCTGACTTGCCTGGCATCCTTCCTTCCAGTTGAGCACGCTGTCTTTGCATTTGCTTTTCAAAACGTTGCCAGTTTGAAGTTGTTCTCTGATTTGTTTCCTTTCTTGGCGGATGGCAGCCTGGGTGATGCTTTCTCTCAGTCTCAAGATCTGACCTCAGCGGAGCAGAGGCATTTGCAATTCACTGAGATGAAAAATGGCAAATGCAGAAGTTGGTGCCTTACAGGAATGAAGGTTTTTAGATTCATGACTGTGCATAGCTGTAGTTTGCACGGGTAGAGGTGGAGAGGAAGGTAGGGGCTGGCAGTAATGAGCAGACAGGATCCTCTGCTGAAGCTGCTGTGATTTTTGCCGCTGCCCAACTGGCAGAGCAACAAAGTGTGTTATCAGGCAGAACTCTGGGAATCTGAGATACGAATTTTGCCATCATAGGCTCTGGACGCGATGCTGGATCTGCTCAGTAGCAGTGCAGGGGAATGGGGCTGTTTACCTGCAGGGAGATGGATGAGGGGCTGTGGGGAACCCTGCCAACTGTTTGGGATTGAAAAGATGATCTCAAGGACCGTAAATCGTGAGCCTTTCTAATATTTTTTCAGAATATTTATTTACAGTTCAGGTCAATAATCTCCAGAAATGCAGTTCTGCTTACAAACAAAATTCCTGGGCTGCATTCCCAGGCATTCCCATGTGACTGGAGCATTTTTAGCAACAAAACGAACAAATGCAAACCCATGTTCAGGGCGGTGGAAGCATTTCTGTTCCCATTGTTCCTATGTGCCCAGGAGCCACGGCAGCGTGCTGAGGGCTGAGCAGGGCAGTGGCTCTGGGGCAGCTGGGCTATTGAGTGTGTAAGTGCAAGGGAACAGCGGCTCTCCGCCCGTTACCTGCTGGCATCTCTTCCTCCAAAACCTGTCTGTTTACTCATGACTAAGAAAATGAATTTTCATACAGAGAAAATTGTGTTACCTGACAAACAAAGCAGCGTTGTGGAAAAATACTGGCATTAAAAGCCACCGTGACTGTGGAGCAGTGCTACAGAGCTTGTGGCGTTCACAGCACTGCTGCAGGGCGCTGTGATCCTGGAAAATCCACTACTGGAATTGTTCTCAGCTCTCCAGCAGTGGGCCCTTGTCAGTGGGTACCTGGACAGCTTGCTGCCTCCTGCCTGTGCCCTGTGCCGTGCTTGGACCCACCTGGAGCAGAAAGCTGTCCCTCCTTCCTCAAATCCTACATGACTTTCCCTGCAAGGCCCCATTGAGAAATAACACAGTTAATGAGCAGCAAAGCGAGCGCTTCAGTATCACCTCGTTTTTGCGTGTGTATTGCAGCGAATGGGTGTAAAGCAGACAGCAAATTCGCCTTTATTTTGACAGGAATAAGGTCGATACATCCTACCTGATACAGACGGGGACACTGACTGTTCAGAGGCATGAACATTGTAGCCTTTCAGCTACAACTTAACTGCTGCGGTAGTAACAGTGTTTTTGCTAACCAGTTCCTGTCGTTTCTGAGGTTAAGGTTTAAAATGCGTTGTATAGTAGAAGCTTTCCATATTGCAGCTCTTTCCTGTGTCCACAGGGTTGGGGATGATTAACTGCATATCTTAACCACAGCTCCTTCTGCCCTCTGGCATGAATGTAGTTTGATGTGGCCCTGGCTTAAACCCCCGTGCCGTCATTTTCAGCTTTCTGACTCGATGTGCGCAGATAGCTCATAGCAGCTGTTAATGATTCACAGCCCTGATTTCACCCCAGGTGAGATTACAAAGCTGCCCTCCTCGCAGAAGGAAGGGGCCGAGGTGTGCAGCTCCCAGAGCAGCTGTGCTATGGGGCGGCTCTGTGCCCCCTGCAGTGCTGGGCGCTGCAATGGGAGCGGATGGAGCCCACCTGTGGAGCACTGCTGGGCTCTCTGGAGTCACATCCTTGTATGTAATTACCGTATTCTAACACTTAAATTTTTTCCTGACTAATTTCTTCCTGTCCCGGCTTTGCAAATAGCTGGCTTATAATCAATAAGAACTTACAGACTGGAAAAGTACACGATTTCAAAAGATTTGTTTAATGCTTAGAAACAACTTTTCTTTGGGGGCTTAACCTGTCACCTTTCACAGGATTTACATTTATTTATTTTTTTTCCCCTTTTCAGCCAGCAGCCCTAATGCTGTGAACATCCCCAGCTGCTGCAGCTCTGCCTGGTGGACGGTGCAGCAACGAGGAACCTTAACAACAGGAAGAAAAGTAAATGTTTAATGATTTGCCTTTAACAGATCTCAGAAAGCTTTTCCTTCATGCTTTGCTGCTTATGAGATCTTTGGATGCCTCTGTGTTCTCTTTCTCCCCATTGCTGGCTTTCCTCTGGGTTCTCTTCCCTGCGAGGCAGTGGTGCTATGGATCCTCAGGACGGGCAGTCTGGGCAGTGGGGTGTCAGACGATGCGTTTCCTGTGTGCAGCAATCAGTCCTTCTCACTCACAAACAAAGGCAGATAAGCATTAGAAATTAATATTAGCTCCCTTCTGCATGCCCTGTTTTCCTGACCTTGAGGAGCAGAGGCCGGGCAGCACCGCATCGATCCATGGGAAGGGGAAGGAATGGGGCTCAGGGGCTCCTTTGTGCTCTGAGAAATGTGAGTGGAGCGCGCTGCGTGGAGCTGTGGTGCAAGCTGGGGCTGTTCGGAGGTAGGAAGTGGTCAGCTTTGTACCTCCCTGCCAAAGAAAACTGCTGACTGTTTGAATGCAATATTGACATTAAGGTTTGGAGGAGGATGTGCAGAAAGGAGAAGGCCTGGGGCTGTTGGTGTGATGAGGTGAGCAGGCAGATTCTGAAGCCGTGTTTTGCTGAATGCTGCATCCCTCCACACCCCTGCATGCCGCTGTCTTCTGCAGCCATTATGTGCAGCTGTGCTTCCAGGGCAGCCTTTTTTGCCCTGTTGGTGGCTGGCCCTGAGAAATTTGTTTCTGTTCATAGAACCATAGAATCATTCAGGTTGGAAAAAAACCTCTCAGATCCCCAGGACCAACTCCAGCCTACCTCACTGTGCTCACTGACCGCATCCCCATGTTCTACAGTACCTCCAGGTTGGTGACTCCCCATCCCCTGAGCAGCTGTGCCAGTGCTGACCACTCTTTTGGGGAAGAAATATTTCTTAATATCCAACTTGAGCTCACTGACAAACCATCCTCAGCAGGTACAAATATTTCCCTGCACCTCAGATCTGTCCTCTGCTGCATCTCATTTGGCTCCCACTGGCTAGTGCATGTGATGGACTCATCTCAGCTGCAACATCCTTTGTTTCTGCCCCTCATCAGCTATCTGTTCTGTGAGTAAGATGGGGTGATTGGCATGAAGATTCCTCCCCACCCCAGCTCCTGCTTGCACTGGGAGGCTGTAGAGGAGTGCCAGCCTTACTGGGCTGCTGCTGTGCCCCAGTGAGCTGACACACATCTGCCGTGAGGGACTTTGTTGGGCTGAGGTGTCATTGGGAGTGAAGGGAACAAATTAAGGAGAAATTCAGTCATTGCTCTGACAGGAAAACCCAATGAGGACACAAAGACTTAATGATGCGTGTGGGCAAAAATAGGTCAAATATCGAGAGTGATGGGATGTGAGGGTGAAGTTCCTCTGAGGGAAAGCATGCCGAAGTCCTGGTGCACATCTCACAACATGAGCTTTTGTGCACAGGGCAGTGTAAGAGCTTTTCAGATCTATGTGGCAGATAGAGAATGCTTGAGGAACGGGGAATTAGAAGAAAACTGATATACAAAGTAAGGTCTTGTTGGCTCTGGGTTACAGGAGCTGCGGAAGTTCAGTTCAACCTAAGACCTCTGCTCTTCAGCATAGGAGCTTAGTTTACTTCCAGGGCTGTTGAGTTATTTCTGACTTTTTGGTGTTCAGTGGAGTAGTTTCAAGTTCACCGCTTGAAATGGGAGGATTAGGATTCATAAGACTGAAGGTTGAAGACTTCAGTTTTGGGTTATGCCCTTTGTTGGCAGGAGATGCAAAGGCCCGGGCCTGTTAAACTTCTGTCTCTTTGAATAGCAAGGTAGAATCTCCCAGAAGAAACATAGTGGACAGGAACAAGTTATTGCATGGTCAGCTGATCCCGTGCTTCATCTCAGCCCAGCCCAAAGCCAAGTCCTGGCTATCAGCCCCATCAGTCACTCATAAGCTATGAAAGAAGGTTGTGGCGGTTGAAAGCCTGATACAACCCACTTTGTTGTTGAGATGGATTACTTTAAAGAGGATGTGTGTCAACACAGCCTGGAGCAGTCCTGTTTAGAGGCAGTCAGAGCTCATAGCCAGGCGTTTACCACACGTGGCAGTGTGCTCTGGGGTTTTGGGGGAGCAGTGCATCACTGCACAGGGCGAGGAGATCGTTTCCCACATGCCCTTATAATTCACCTTTAGGATGGGGTGTTGATTCTGTTGCTGTGAGCAGAACGCCGTGCGTGACAATGGAGTGGCTGTACAAACACTGCTGGGTTCTTAACACAAAAAAAATGCAGCGAGGAATTTTTAGCACGTTGTCATGCAGCACTCTGTTTCCTGGCTTGTACATTCAAGCTGTGTAATAATATTTATATACAAATGCTGACTGTGATTTTCCACCCTGGAAAAAGGAGATGTCATTTAAAAGTGCTGCGCATGATGTAAAGCAGAGACTTCTGACTTGCGTACTTGCGTATGGTGTGGGTGTGAATTTTAATTGTTTGAAAAGGGATCACTTAAAAAAATGTAACGTTCCTGCTGCATAAGCACATTCTACTGAAGTAAAGGTCATTTTGCTCTTCAGAAGTTGCTCTTGGAATGGCCGGGGAGTTCCTCATGTTGTCTTTCCTACCGCCTCCTAAAATTTTCTGAAAAATATGAAGTCATTGATTGCTGGGCAAAAACTCTCCTCAGACCACATTTGATGCTGGGATCCAGTAATGGGAGAGCGGCAGCCATGGCTGAATGTACGCTGGCACACGGAGGAGCATTTTTCCCTTGAGGGCTGTGCTGTCCCATCTCCCAGCGCTGACACCTGCCTCCCGAAGCACGCGGGCTGCTCCTGCTGTGTGAACGACCACGTTGATTCCCTGAAGCTTTTCTGGAGCTGGGATTTATGAGCAGTTCCAAGGCAAAACCTCTGCTTATCGGCTCCAGCCAAGGAAGCTCTTCCCAAAATCCTCCCTATTACCAACATGTTCCCCATCCCGATCTGCTTGGCTTTGGTTTTCATGTCATGGTCTGTGCTCCTGAGAATTGCTTGGGGGGTTGTACGTATTGAAAATAACGGCCTGCCAAGCAGAAATGTGCAAGTTCATCTTCTGATCCACGCTTGACCAAAGAAGGTTGGATCTCAGCTTTGTTTTATCCTGTTACAGTGACAGAATCCAGATGTGAAGAGCTTAAATCTCTCGAGTTCCTGTGTTCTCCCCTTGGAATGCCATGCAGTCGGGGCTGCCCTGCTGTGGGGGCTGCAGGTGCGCCTGTGCCTGCTGTGCTCCTGTGCTGTCCCCCAGCAAAGACTGATGCTCTTTATTGACAGCAAAACAGGTCCAATTGTTGTTGAGGTACTGACATAAAGAAGAAGTGGGGGGTGCTGAACAACTTGTGGGTGTGTTGTGAGAGAGAGCGATCCTCCTGGCTGTCTACCAGGGCTTCCAGTGGGACACTTGGATGGATGGGAGCAGCGTGGGCTGTCAGGGCAGTAGGAGCCTGTTTTGACACTTGTGCTTTTCTTGTTGGGTGTTTAAATTACTGTAGCATGGTGGGGGTCAGCCTCTTCTCCCAGGTAACAGCAATAGTATGAGAGATAGTGGCCCGAAGTTGCATCAGGGGATGCTCAGGTTGGATATAAGGAAGCATTTCTTCTCCAGAGAGAGGTCAGCACTGGCACCGATCTGCCCGGGGGGTGGGGAGCCACCAATCTGGGAGGTGTTCCAGGACCGTGGAGATGCTGCAATGGGGCACATGGTCAGTGAGCATGGTGGGATGGGGCTGGGCCTGGGGATCTGAGACATCTTCTCCAACCTCAATGATTCTGTGGTTCAACAGGGGACAGACACAGTGGGCAGTTGGGCCTGGGGCTGCTCCTTTATCTGGTGTGGAACATTCTGGTGAAGTCAGAACGTGATGTCAGTGCCACCTCTTCCTGCTGTGTGAGGGAGGACGTGGGGGGCTGGCAGGGGATCAGAGCTTTGTTGTGCCCGAATAATGGGCAATTCACTCAGAATATCAGTATATAGAGCTGTATCTGTTCTATGTAGATTGCTTGATGCTGATTCCCTTTGAAATGATAGTTTTAAAATAAAGTAGAAATAAATAATTTACATACAGCCTCCTTGCTCCCATGAAACCTGCAGATGGGGGCTTTGGTACCAGGGGGCTGCATGGAGCTCTGACACCTGAGCTGGTAATTGGCCAGAGCCTGGAGCACTGCCTCATGCTGGGAAAGGGATCTGTGCTGCAGGGAGAAAAAGGGCGCCCAAAGAGAGACCCCCACTTGCAGATGAGCTGTATCTGATGGGAATTTTATCCTGAGCTGTGTAGGGGCTGCTGCTTTTTCCAGGCAGTGCAGTGTGGCTGTAGCAGCCCCGGCTGCTGGGGCACCGGCAGCCACCGCTTCCTTCCCCAAAGCTGCTTTAAATCGGATTAGGATTTTAACAAACACTTCATGGTTTGCTCTCTGCAGGGAGGATCAAAGCCCGGGGAGGATCCTTCAGCTGTTTGCTTTTCCTTTATGCAGAAACTTTACCATGGCTGCCCTAAAAACCCCACCAAACACAGCTAAGAACCCCTCCTCAGGAAAGCAAAATGACTTCCCACAGCCTAAAGTAAGGTGTTGGATATCTGCTGGCATTTCTCCCCCTCTGCTGCAGCTGCCTTGGCAGAAGAAGAGCCTGGAGTGATGGGGCTGTTGCGTGGCACAGGTGGGTTCACAGCCTCTCATTTGTCTGTTGGTTGTTTTGTTTTTTACCTTTTGGACATCTTTTCTAAACCAGAAGTGGTTTGTATGCGTATTGCTGCTCAGAATGTCCCGGGGCTTCTCCTGCTGGGAGGAAGCTCTGAGAGTTAAAGCTGCTCAACAACAAAATTCTTTGAATTGAGGTTAAGATAAAGCATTGAGTGTGGACCCCTGGCTCCTCCCTGCTGGTGCATGGGATGGTTTCTGAAACCAGCTGCTAGGGACCGCTGAACCTGAGAGTTCTGAGCTCTGGTGCTGCAGTGACAGCCCTCAGGGGGTCCCTGAACCACTGCCAGCTCAGTCTGGAGGGCCTGGACAGCATGAGCCCACCTGTCTGAGCCATGCCAGTGTGCCAAGGGGTGTCTGCAAGTCTAGGCTCAGGTCCCACCATGGGCTGGGTAGATGGCAGCCTGTTTTCTCCTCTCTGCAGTGCAGTTTGGTTCAGCTGATGGACTAAATGCAGAATGAGGATCGAATCACACACCACTGTATGCTCTGTAGGTGATGCTTTGGGGACAATCATTCATTTGAGATGTTGGTACAGCAGGGATCATTTTTCAGGCAGAACATATTGTGGGAAAGAGGCTCAGAACAGATGTACTCATAGCTGATTCCATTTATCATATTAAAAATAAAGAAAAGACAATTTCAGCTCATTTTCTGCTTATTAGTTCAAATAAACAGCTTTTCTAATCAATGTGTATGGCAAACACAATGCCTTCATAATTGGCAGTAGTGGTTCCAAAATTAATGAGACGGTCCTTGTTTATTCTCTGGTAACAAGTCAGACAGTTACTGCACTGCTCTAATCCTACCCTTCTATTCCTTTGGGTACTGGGAAAAATTATGCTCTTGCTTTAAAATTTAAAGAGTTTGAGGGGTTTTGCTCCCCATCCATTTGGGTGAGTGCAGCCAGGAGTGGGAGCAGCTGCCCTGAGCACCTGAGCAGCACTGTGGGATCTGTTCTCATTTATCCACAGGGCTTCGTCGATTCTTACTTCCCTTCCAAAAATGCTGATCTGATTTATGAAGTGATAGAAGAGGTTGGGAGAGTAATTTTACCTATGAGAGCATAGTGCTGTCCAAGTAATTGCCCAGGAAAAGGGAAGATCTGCTGATCTGCTGCTGCAGATGTTTCTCATCTGGATACAGACCCATTTTTGGGGATTACTGTTTATTTTGATGCTTTATTATACTGCAATTACCAGGAAGGAAGCGATGCACAGGAATGTATATCTTTCAGGAACAGTTTGGGGGTTTAACCCCTTTCTCCCCTCTGCTTTCAATACCAGTGAGCTCTTGGTTCCATTCTTTCAGCAGGAGCAGAACCTCGTAGTGCTGAGGGGTCCTGCTGGCACCTGTCACAGCTGGTGCTGTGGGCAATTTGGGGATGCCTTAATGCTCATTTTCTGAATGTGACTAACGAGGACCTGTTGGCTTTTTTTGCCACCTAGTGCTTCTCTCCTTGCATTACTGTGAGGCTTTGGGCTGTGCAGGAAGGAGCCCCGTGCTGCTGCCTCCCCAGCCAGAAGTGCTCAGAGGTGCTTTGCAGGAGTGGAATGAACTGAGCCCTGCTCTGTGTTGCTAAAGAGCTACAGAGCAAGACAGCAAACCTGAGGTATGCTGAATGGGAAGAAGCAAGCTTACTCCAATACTTTTGGATCTGAGGCTGTGTGTGAGCAGGATTTTAAGCCTGGCAAATCCTTTACAAAGATGCTGAACTTGCTGATATGTTGCACAGGGCAATGCGTGGTCACACTGCAGGCAGAGCTGCAGATCTGTTAGCTGCATGTGGAGCATTTTGTTCTCTGGGCCTGCAGCCTTCCATGCTCTGAGACACCGTAGCAATCACTGTGATTAAGGCCATCACTTCTAAGGATGGATTATAACTGAGGGGAATAGACAAGCTGTGGGGAGCAAACCACATTTCCGATGGTCCTTGCTCTTACCAGGTTCATACCAAAAGAGTGGTGAGACATTGGAACGAGCTGCCCAGGGAGGTGGTGGAGTCACTATCCCTGGAGATGTTCAAGGAACTTTTAGGTGTGGTACTGAGGGCCGTGATTTACTGGAGAATATTTCTGGTATGTGGATGGTTGGACTGGATGATCTTGCAGGTCTTTTCCAGCCTTGATGATTCTACGATTCTACAATTCGATTTATGGCTGTTTTTTGTTGTTGTTGTTGTTTTGTTTTTGTTTGTTTTTGTTTTTTAAGCTTGCAACACTATTCAAATTTATCAGCACTAAAAGATGTCTGCAGAGAGGAGGCAGAGGGCTGACAGCATGCTGGCTGTGTCCCCACTGTGGTGCTGTGGAGCACCAGCCCCGATGGGAGCCGGGTGTGTGCTGATGGGTGTTAGGAGCTCTCCCTTCCCTTCGTGGCTCCAGCCCTGGCTTGACAAATCCCTGCTGTAATGCAGCTGTTCTGCTCTGGAGGGGAGCAGGAAGGTGGGTGGATTAGGAAAAATGTCGTATTAGTGATATTTTTCCTCCAGTCCATGTCACGCTTCTTGGCCCCTTGGCCTCTCAGCTTTCCAGGCTGTTCGCCCAACGCCCCATGAGCTGAGCCCACTGCTGCCCATCTGCCTGTGGGTCCAGGGCTGCTCTCCACTCATGCTAGGGGGGCTGTGGGGCTGGGAGCTCTACAGAGCCTTGTAGTTGTTATTAGTGATAAGATGAGAAGCGATGGCCTCACATTGCACCAGAGAAGGGTCAAGTTGGATATCAGGAACAATTTCTTCTGCAAAGAGCAGCCAGACTCTGGCACAGCTGCCCAGGGATGTGGGGGAGTCCCCGTCCAGGAGGTATTTCAGAGAGTGGAGATGTAGCACTGGGAAACACGGTCAGTGGGCATGGTGGGGTGGGCTGAGGTTGAGCTTAGGGATCTTTGAGGTCTTTTCCAGCCTCAGTGATTCTGTGATGGTTGCTGTGTTTGGCAGACCCATGCAGCATGTAATGCGTTACCTTTTGGTACCTGGCTGTGGCATGTAGACCTCCCAGCATTTCATAATCCACAAATGGAAAAGTGGCACTTAAAATGAATTTATTCAGGTGGGAGCACTATAAAACATAAAAATAAGGCTTTTGAATCGCTGCACATGCATCTGAGTGTCAGTGAAAGCTCTATATGACTGCACAGGCAGACGCTCAGAAGTGATGTGCGACATGGGCTGGAACAAGGGCACCAGACCAGGGGAGGGTGTGAGGAAGGCAGAACCCAAACCAAAAGTCCCGTGGGATTAATGCCAACTTCTATTTTGCACACTGCTGTTCTCCTCCCTGTTTTCCTCCCTTTTCTCCCCGACATGCTTTGAAACAACAGCGGAGCTGCCAGCAGAGCGAGTGGGTGCATTTTCCCTTTGCTTATTTAATTTGAAGCTGTCCTTAAACATAAGGTCACTTTATAGCCTGCTTGGGGGCTGCCAGGCGCAGGAAGCTACCTTGCAAGGAAGGAACTGGCCCGTTCTGTCTAAATATTGTTGATTGTGTACCGAACAGAGACGGCTACCAAATAGTAGCTCTTTGTGCCTCTGGTCGCCTCCTGCCAAAGTACTTTCCATAATTAGGTGTAAAGCATATTTACATTCCTGTTGTCTTTGGTTGTGGGCACACACCTGTATGTGTGTGTAGAGGTGCAGGCATTCATAGTCCTGCATTCAGAAACTGCTCTGTGCCTGTGAGAGCAGCTGCAGTGACCGATGTGTGTACCTGGGCTGTGAGCTGCCAGTGAGTTTGGGACACCCGATGTGAGAGACAGAGGAAAGCCATTGGGCTCATCTGCCGTGCATGGTTGTTACCCCCATGTAGAGAGATGCTGCCTTTGAACGGGAAGGCCCTGGATGAATACTCCCATTTAAAATTCATTGGTGTTTGCATGGAAACCAGAAAAATGGGCTTAACTCAAGAATGCAATAACCTCACTTAGGAGTGCTCTCTGCAGCAGGCACTCATTGCTTGCAGCCTTTCTGCTTGCACAAAGATAAATGGTGGAATAAAGAGCTGTGTATAACTGTATCTCCAGCATATTTATAACAGAGTAGTTGATGTACAACAGCTTCCTAGCATGCGTTGTTCCCCTTCCCTTCGTGATAACTGGTAGCAGACATTGATTAGTTCAGTTTGGAGGAGCAAATGTCGTGCAGGACAACTGCATCCTTTAGAGGAGATTCATGAGAGGAGCCCAAGGAGTGCTGTGTGGTCACGTGGCATTGGCTCCTCGCCTGCTTCCAGCTGCACAGCTTCGTTAAAATACAGCCAAACATACGTTAATTTCTCTTCTCTCGTAACTTCCCTGCATGAGCAGCAGTGTAACCTTCGCGTCCACACGATCAGGACAGAGAGGAGAGCTGTTTGTTGTGATATGTGCACAGGGGTTGTGCTCCATCTTCAGGGCCGGGGCTGAAGTATGGCTGTTGGTGGCAGCTGGGAGCTGTGTGGGGCTGGACAGCATTGGGATCTCCTGCTCGGCGTGCTCTTGGGGTGCTTCATGCAGTGCAGCGCTGCTTCCTGCTGCCCCTGCCTGCCCGGGGCGGTGTGCCACTGGCACTTGGGGTCTGCTCTCTCATGGTAGAGCTCCGATCTGGATTTGAGCTTTCCCAAGATTGCCACAGCTCCAGATGCTACAGGGATTCCCAGCCCACCTCTGTGTGGAGCCTCCTCTGACAGATGCTCCCTAGAGAGCTCCAAGCAGATGCTCTCAAATGGCCACCTGTGGGCTCCTCTCCATAGGAAGCCACGGGGCTGCCGATGTGCTGGGGCAGATCCCTGCTCCTGCTGGGGGAAGCCTTGGGATGGCTGTGCAGAGCCTTCCGAGCACCGAGCCATGCCTGCTCTTGCTGGGAGTGCACTTCTGTTCCGGATGCCTTCTGTGCTTCCAGGCGCTTAATGGAAATGGCAGTGCTGCTCTTGGAGGGCAGGCCGGAAAGTTTCTGCGGACTTGTCCGTGTGCCAGAGCGACATTTTTGTCGGGCGGAAGCTGATTTCCATTATGTCTTTGTCAGACTTTGCAGCCATAGAGGGGAATTTGGGGCTTTCTGTGTCAGAGCGCTGCACAAATGTTATCCGAGGCCTTTACCTCCTGCTAACGCTGCGGTTTTGCGCTGTGCGTGGGAAGCGTCTGCCCGGCTGTTAAGCAGGGGTAGCTCAGTACGTGCACTGGAATCCTTGCAGCTCTTCACGTTTTGCTGGTTCTCTGAGGTGCTGGATTCTCAGGAGTGCTGTGGTTTGGCCTCTCTGGAAATACATTTGTCCTTTGTTATGATACATCTGTCTTTAAAACAAAGTTTCCTCTTTATCTCAGGTTTAAAGTGAAAAATTTGAGGTTTGGAAGCGCGTTAGTTTCCTGTTCCAGATGCATCTGCATTCAGATCTGGGAACAGAGGTTTGACTGTAACAAAATAAGCAAAAACACACACACACAACCACACTAAATCGGTCTTGCAGGTAAAAAGGAAAAACATACCCAGAGAACAGTATTTGCAAAGCCCATCAGGCAGTTCTCAGGTAGCTCTGCTTATTTCAGAATAACTCCTATCACTGGGCAGCAATTAAAAACAACCAAACCCAAACCAACTCCAGCCCCCCTCCCCAGTGAACACCATGGACTCAGCATGGTGTAGCTCCTGCCCAAACATCTGTTCCCCCCGTGCTGAGAGGTCTCCTTGCTATGAGTTAATGTGATTCTCTACACAGAGGTTAAGTAAAGTTGAGAGGCTCCCATCAGTGGCTTTGTGCCATGGAGGCCAGCTCTGCAGAAAGAGTTTCACTGCAGAAATGTCCGGTTCTAATTCAGAGAAAAACTCAGGAGGGAAAAAACATCATCTAAGCTGGGCTTTAATGCTGTGCTGTTTGATATGGAAGATGCTTCAGTATGGAAAGTGGGATTGGAGCAAAGTGGTGCTCCTGGGTGGTAGGAGCTGTGTGGGCAGTGTGCTCTGCATCCTCTTCCTTCTGCTGGCATCTTCGCTGTTTGTCTGCTGGTGGGACTTCCAGCAAGGAGCTCAATTTGGTGAACACAGAATGCACAACTCATCATAGCTTTGGTCAAGAGGAGCTGAACTGTCTGCTTGGTTCGGGAAATATCCAACGTGTATAATCCTACAGCGGTGATTCACTATGAGGAGCTGTGGATGCAGGATTGTATGGCTGTGTGTAACCCTTTCTGTGGCGTTTCTCTGGCAGGCAGACCCAACAACCTCCTGTCCCATTCCCAAAGCGCAAGTAATGTCTACTGTGTAAAACAGTAAAACATGTTTGTACCGTCCTTCCTGGCACGTGTGGTGTAGGTGGGTCACCAGGCTCTGTCCCCATCCTGCCCAGCACAGCCCTCAGGGACACCTCCATCCCAAACAGAGCCACCTGGGATGTACCTCAGTGTCTGCAGAGGCAGTCAGAATTCAGGGTTTAGAGCGCATGAGACTATAACCTATAAGGTTTTTTTATTTGCCTGCATTGGCTCATCTTTAGTCTTTTTCCTCAGTTAGTTTTTGGATTTGAGGCTGCTTCTTTTAATTTGCTTTGTCCTATCCATTAAGGATGGAAGCCATGTTAAGACTTGGATAGAGGTTTTATTCCAACCACTGAGCCCTGCTTTTGGGACATCTCCCCCTCCCCTATTTCAGAATGAAGCTATGAAAGAGA
Source organism: Lagopus leucura (assembly GCF_019238085.1). NCBI lineage: Eukaryota > Metazoa > Chordata > Aves > Galliformes > Phasianidae > Lagopus > Lagopus leucura. Next base: position 996,466 of record NW_024962281.1, on the reverse strand, counting down.
GCACCAGGGTTTGTTTAAATGCAGGTGGTGCAGAACTGAAACAGAAGACCCAGTGCATGGAGTTCCTAACGCAGTCTATCTTGTACCTAGCAGTGGGATTGGGTCTTTTCTCCATCACCTCCTGTTGGAGCTGCCCTGGCCTCGAGTTCTGCATGGCCCTGCAGGGATGGGGGTATGGCTGCTGCTTGCTGTGCTCTACGTCTGGCTTTGGAGGCTTACTGACAAACTGCATCCACGCTTTTACTTTCCTGCTCTGTCTCCTCAGTGTCGGCTTTCGGCTCCTCTGGTCCCACATCCTGCAGGGCTGCAGTTCATACCGAGGAGCGTGAGCATCAAAGAGGGGATGGTGAATAAGAAACCGCTTTATGACATGTCTTCAAAGTGCCTTTTTAAGAGTTCAAAGGACAAGAGGGAAGGAGGGAATAAAAATCAAAGGAAGATCGGGGGGAGAGAAATTAAAGCCTCAGAGGAACTTTATGGTGTGTTCTATGTAACACTTTCAGTGCCGAAATCAGGGCTGCTCCCCGCAGTGGTGTCAATGCTGAGCAGCAGTGCCTGCAGAGCTCCCGTCCTGCTCCCAGGCACCCGCAGCTGTGTGCTCCTACATGAACTTCATTCCAGACCCACACTTCCCATTCTCTTGCCAAGGGGAGAATGCTGGCTCTACGCTGTCTGGGAGGGCCGGGGTCTGAGCTAAATCACAGCTCTGATCTGCTGTCATCTCCACAGGTTGGAGGTGTCATCCCTGACAGCCCACAGCTCCCAGACCAGGAGATGATTTGCCATCCTTGGAAGCCTTCTAGGCAATCGGGCTCATCTCTATTGACGGCTCTTTCCTCTTGCTTCTTTTTCTTCCCTGAAAAGCATCTTGCTCTCTTCCCTTCCTACCTCCTACCACAGGACCATCAGTCCATGCCTGGGAGAGCTCCATCTCTGTTAAGGGAAAGGGACTTTTCCTCATGAGAAAAGGCGGTGGGTCTGTCTGTAGGCTGTAGAAGAGGTGAAGCAGACTGTCTGTGTGGATGCCTCATGTGCCATCTAGGGACTCTGCTGTGCTTACATGGACTGGGAGGAAACCCAGATGAGTGAGCTATATGATTGTTAACGTTCATTAGGCTCTTGTTCTCACCATTTTCCTGCTTCTTTCTGTCTGTTTTAAAAAGCTCACGTGTTGGTGGGCATGGAGGTGGCATGGAAGCAACTCATTGCTGCAGGGAGTGGGTCCCAGGTCTGCAGCAAACAGGGCAGGGATGTGCTCTGGGAGAAACAGAGCAATGGCTTTGCTGATTTGTGTTGCCATTTTGGGAGTTTTCAGGCCTGTGCATTCAAATGGAAGCAAAAATTCTGGGATACCAAATTAATTTTCTGAGAAAAGCAAGCAGGTGTCTGAGCAGGGCTGACGGGTTCCTGCCTGGGGAGTTCCTTCATGAACACAAGCAGCCCATAGTTCTGTTGTTGGCCATGTATGAGCCAGGAAATGCATTTCACACTTAGATGTAATGGTGTTTCCTCCTTTGATTGCTGCTAGAGAATTTGTGGAGTGCACTGGATCTCAGTCAGTCCTCCTCCCAGCCAGGCAGCTCACCAAATGCAGCTCTATTAACACGGATAATCTCTGGGGCTGCTGCTCAGAGGGAGTCAGACACTGCTGCAGAACTCCTCATTCTGCCTTTCTGCAATACCTTACAGGGCACTCTGCTGTGCTCCCTGCTGTGGGCAATCATCCACAGTCACAGCGCTGCAGCTCTGGGGTCAGCCTTCACCGTGTGCTGTGCTGCTGTGGAGGTCTCAAACCTCAGTGCATGGCTGGTGTTCTAGAGAACAACTGGTGCAAGGAACGCATTCAGTGCCTTGTCTTCCTCCTGATTTTCCCTAAATATTGCTGGGAAGGTTACCTCACAGTGGGATTCCCCAGCATCTGCTCTCCCTCTGTCCTGCATGTTGCAGGATGTGATGGTGTTGGGGAGGTCACTGCTGGCTTCGTGTGAACCAGGAGCCCTGTGATTTCCACTCACCTCACCCAAGGGCTGGAAATAGAAATGGTTTTACTGTACTCTCCCACACTGTGCTACAGACAGCAACGTGGGCTGCTGTGGGAACACTCCTGGTGCTGGGGTTCATTTTCCCTGGAGGAAGCAGCAGTCGGTCAGCAGAGCTGATGTCAGCACTTCCCTTTGACCATCAGACGTGGCTCCTGTCTGTTGTCACAGCTGGTGACACTGCGAGGGGCATTTGTGTCACAGGACAGAACTGCTGGGGCAGAATGAAGATGTGGTGCTCTGTGCTCTGTGGCAGCACAAAAGTGCTTTGGGAAGGTGGCTGGGATGCTGGGTGGAGAGACTTCTGTAGTTGGGCAGTGCCCTGTCGTGCCCACCAGAATGAGGGGGGAGGATGCAGGCGGAGGGCTGGAGCCTTTGGGGTGATTTGAGCCCTGCCTGTGAGCAAGGGGCAGCTGCTGCAGCAATGGGCACAAGTGTTTCCCATGAGGCTGGATCCTCCTGCCTGGGGGCAGTGCTGCAGCTGAAGGTGTGCTGTGCACTCGCAGCACTGCAGTGCAGTGCCAACAGCCCCATGAAGTGGATAAAGGTGCTCTTCTTCTCTTCCAAGCTAAGAACTGATGGCTGTCGGTTTAAATCTTGGTGCCTGCCCTCCACCTGCTGCAGGTGGGCTGCTGGCTGCCTCCCCCTCAGGTTTATGTGGTTTTTCATTCTATTTTGTGTTTGTGAGCGTTGCTAAGAGATGGTTCCCCACAGAAGCTGCTAGACCTACCCACCTGCAAAACTGGTGTAGAAGGGAGGGGGAACTCCCAGCAAGGCAAACCTCTGCAGCACCAAGGAGAATCTGGGACATCTCACTCAGATATACGTGGGCACGTGGAACAGAAACGCAGTTTATTGCTGTTTGTCAGTGGAGCTCATGGGCTGCAGTGACAGAATGCTCGGCTGATGCTCGGGGCAGAGCAGGGATGGGGACGCAGTGCTGCCCTGCTCAGCGCCTGCTGCACGCACTCACTGCTCCCGATGCTGTTTTTGTCTGCTCTGCTCAGACTGCAAATGGTTATGCAAATTCCTGAATATTTTCCTACTTCCTTTTTCAGATGTCTAACATTATGTATTATTTTCTGATACTTACCTAAACCGGGAAATCTGGTTTCCATCTCGTTTCAGTAGAGGTTTTCTTTCTAACCAGTCCTCCCCAACATTTTCCTTTAACACTTCGGGTTTGCTCAGTGAACTTTGCAATATGAGGATAAATGAAAGTGAAAATGTATTGCTCGTCACATACTTGCTGTTTAGAGAGGGTTTGTTTTTTTTTCCCCTCTGGATTTGAAGAGAGAGATATAAATCATTGCTTTAAAAACAGGGTAATTTAACAAGATTATAGGAGAGAGAAAATCCACTTCCTACCCAAAGTAACAGTCTCTTAGCTTTCTCCACCTACACAAGCCATATGCATCCTCCGAGCCGCCTGAGATCCTCTTTTGTGTTTTTCTGGCAAGACTGTGGTATCATAATTAAAGTCCATGTGCAACGCTTTCTCTGTGGAGCCCACACTGGTCTTTTAATTACTCTGTAATTGGTCAGAGCGTTGCCATCTCTCAGCCCCCAGCCTGCTCTGCTGTGTTTGAGAGGTCCCAGAACTGAAGGGAGTTTAGGAAGCTCCAAATCCCGGCTCAGAGGCTTCTGCTGCAGGGTTGCTTTTGTTGCCATCTCCCTTTTTAACAACAGAGCCAATGGTAGCAATGTAAATATAAAGGAGCGGTGTGAGCTGGAGTCGTTCTGTCCCCAGGTAAAGGTGTGTTAAGGATGTGGTGCTTCCAGCCTCCACAGCAGCGCTGCCGAAATCTCATGGTCGGTTGTGGTTGCCCTTCTTGCCTGGATCTGGGCTCCCCAGCAGGTACAGAACCTGCAATCGAGGATGCTTTCATTGATGTAACAAACATCACACGTGCATTGGATTCTAGGAGCCAGAACTCCAAGATATTTCTTCTGAAACAAACTTCAGCATCACGGTGGTTCTCAGCTGACCCATAACATATCCCAGGCCTTCCCAGTGTTGAGCTGCAGGACGGGCTTCCAGCAATGAATTCTCAATGAAGTGTTTTTCTAATTATAGCAAATTATTTTTACAAACATTTTCCTGGGAAGAGAGTCTGAAATCAGAGCCAAAAAGGTGGAAGGCTGAGAGGTAGGCAGCGCCTGAAATAAAACATGGACTGCACGCTAATTATTTTTTTTTTACTATCAGGCCAGATATTTCTTCAAAATGCAGAACAACACATTTCTGAGCTCCCCGGATAAAGCTGGTGAGTGCTGCTGGGAGGCTGTGACTGGTGGTGTGTGCACTACTGGCCCTCAAGCTTCATGTCAATGGGTTATCATGAACTCCGTTCAAACACAGCCAGCTCGTGGCTTTGTAAGGCTGCAGCAGCCCAGAATGGGGACATCCCTCTGCTGCCATCCTGCAGTGCAGGGCTGCCCAGCATGGAGCTGGGGCTGCTCCCAGTGCCAGGACAGAGAATAGCTCCTGGCCTGAGGGCTGCAGGTCAGCCTGTCCCAATGGGAAGGATTTCAGATGTGCTTTTCCATCTCAGTGTTGCAACCTATCTAAATGTCATGACTTCTGCTCTTTTTCTGGAGCAAACTTACTTTCCTGCTTTCAGATGTTCTCAGTTTTTTTTTTTTTTTGGGGGGGGGGGGGGCGGTGAAATAAATGAGCTGTTATTAGAGAAAGTGTAAAAATCCACCTCTGGATGTACTGCGCCATAGAAATGCAAAGTTTGTACCAATGGAGACAGCTTGGCTGCTCGGTGCCACTGCTTTCCATGAGAGGTTTCCAGTCCACTGGTGCTGCAGAATGCTGTATGTGCCGTTCCCATGGCTCCTATGCTCAGCTGGATAGTTTAATTAAAGTTAACCATGGAAAGATCCATAACACTTGGATATAGGTGGGGTTAGAATAGCTGCGTATAGCCAGTTAGTTGCCTTACTGCCAACCTGACTGCAAGCTATTGTTCACCATGAAGGAGTTAGCTGTTTTTTTTCTTACAACAAAGCAAAAAAATCCTCCCCAAACTGCAGCCCAGCAGATGGGCTCACCTCAGCTCAGCCCCTGGTGGTGCGGTGGGGTTGGTGGCCTTGGTGGGGAGCCCGCAGGTTGTCCAAGCAGCGGTTATTGGCACCACACACGGGGCACAGAGCAGAGGTGGTCTGAAGGAACGCAGGCAATGAATGTTCTATGCTGGGCATAACTGTTTCACGAGGAATTTGAGATTAAACTGCCTTGGGTGGTGGATACTCATCTGGAAGCCCGCAGTGACTGCGCTGTGTGGGCAGACTCCTCCTGGCTCGCTGTGGCTGCTCTCATGAAGCACCTAAGGGTTAAAGATGGATTGCTGCCCTCTCCCCCCGCCCGTAAAGGTAATTATACCACCATCTATTTAGCTGCCGAAGAATTTGCCATTGAGTAGATAGGGCCCTGCTTCACCAGAGCCCTTCAGCCGCCCAACAATATCGCATTACCCAGATTGTATAAAGAGCACGAACGATTTCCGCTCGCGGATCTATAATGGAGGTATCTCTTTACAAAGACCCTACTTCAGGCCAGCTGAATGCCTCCGCCGTGCCTCAGAAATCCCGCAGCCCTAATCCCTTCAGCAACAAAGATCTGTTTCTTTGCTTAGCATGAAGTAGACCTCAGAGGCCGGTGTGTGCCTTGGCCTGTAGGCCAAAAGCCTCCTGTTTACAATTTCCCTATTCCTGTTTTTAATGTTGTTCTGAGAGCAGCCACAAAGGGCCAGTTTTGTCCAGCAGGAACAAGGGAGCTATTAGAGAGGGACGGAGGAAGGAAGGAAGGGAGATCCAAAAGGAGCAGCCCAGGAGGGATTAGCATACACAGCTGTTCCCCGAGGGACAGGAGCTTTATGCTTTTTATAATTTCCCTCTCATTTACATTTTTTAATATCTCGTTTCCTCCTTTCTGTGCCCCTTCCCCCCTTCCTTCAGGACCATCTGCCCGTTTTATTGCAGTTTTGTTTTTCAGCACACCCGGTGCCTCGTGCTCCCCGGCTCAGGATCAGCCCCGCTGCCAGCATCAGCTGCAGCTCATCGCTCACCCCGAACCCCGTCTGCCCGTTGTTCACCTTACAGCCACGTCAGTCCACGCAGCCCCGACGTCCCTTCCCTGTGGCAGCGGAGCGGCAGGTCGCGCCGTGGCCGTGCTGGCGATTAGCGAGCAGCCAAGGCTGAGAGCTCTGTCCCTGAATGCGCATTGTTCTCGCAGCTTCCAGCACCAGAGGGGAGAATAGTTGAACTGTTTACAATATTGTTTCATAGACTGCTAAAAAGTGGCTGTCTGTTTTTCAGAAGTGCAATGAAACATTTATGAGTGTGGGATTTCCTCCAGCCCCGCTGAGGTGCCATTGCTGCCCAATGCCCCGCGCTGCTGGCCGAGGGGCAATGGGATGCGCACAGCCACTGCTCCCAGCCGTTCCCTGGGGGGCTGTGCCAGGTGCCTGGTTTGCAGGCACAGAGTTGCGGCACCTGGCAGGACTGCTTCAGAGCTACAAAGCGCTCTTGCTGCCTCTACCTGTCATAATTCATGTGAGCTGTCTTCCACGTGTGCAGGGAGGGCAGTGAGCCGCTGGCACTGCAGCCCACAGCTGTGCTGCCCCATCCCCGGAGGTGCCCAAAACCATGGATGGGCCCTGGTCAGCCTGAGCTGGGGGGCAGCCAGCCCATGGTGGGGGTGGTTGGAGGTGCTGCGAGGGCCCTTCCAACCTGGGATGCATCTGGATGATGCCTTCCAACCCAGGCCATTCTATGATTCTGTCCTCTGCCTCCATATGTTTACAGCTCCATGTTGGTTATTTCCAGGACCACAGGCTGTTCCTCACGTGGGATTTGCAGCAGGTCCTTCCAAAAAGTGACATGTTTTTTTCCCATGAAGAGACTTCAACACAAGATCACTCTGTAGCTCATTAAGGTCATTACAAATGTTTATTTTTAGGCAGATGGATGTTCTAACCAGAATTGTAATCTGGTTGTAGCTAAGTGCAGGAACAAGTCAGAATTTGGGTTTTACTGTAATGGCTATGAATGTTTCACTGTGTCTTCAGCATAAGGGATCCCATTGTGCATATTTCGGATGTCTGCAGCTTTTACGTGGTTTCGTCTACATTTCTCAGGATTTAATATTTGAAGTTCCTTCTAGGGATGTATTAGAGGAAAAACTGGATTTGAACTCCAGTCAGAAAGTTTTCACATATTCAGAATTACACAGTGCTTATAAAAGCAGTTCGCTTCTGTGGGGTATGGTTAATCCATCTATCTCCTGGCATGGGGCACTCATCCCATTCCGCAGGGCTGGGACGGGAGCGGAGCCGTGGTTAGCGTCCTCCCAGCCACCCGGGGCCGTCCAGCCTAAGCCCTTCCTTCCTGCCCTGAGTGGAATTATCATTAACTCGTAACTTGTTTTCAAGAAGAACTTTTTTTTTGTAGGCTGTGGAGTTCTTCCAAGAATTTTTCAATTTCTACAGATGAAAATACAGTCTGAACCAGATGCCAGCTGAAACGCGCTCGCTTCATACCACCTCGCCAAGGCAGCGCGCCATGGGCTCAGCAATGTGACCTTTAAAATAGCCTTTCTAGAACACACTGCTAAGAGCACTTTCGAAAAAGCCACAATTGCAGCTACTCTTATTACTCATAATGTCCTTGATGGAGAGAATACTTAAGGAACTTCAGCTTCAGCGACCCGGTAGAGCCAGCTCTGTGCAGCGCAGGCTTCCTTTGTGGGATTGCAGACTGGAGACCACGATGAGAGTGTTGATGATAATGAACATTTCCTAAATCATTACTTGTATAAGAGTAAAACCAAATAAAAGCAGTGAAGCCTTTGCTTCGCCTTGCCCATGTGAATGAATGGCTCTGTCATTCAGCCATTTGTTTCTAGAAGCGGATCTGTACCTCCGTGCTTTCTCCATGTGTTTACAAAACTAACAAACATTATACACACAGTTATGCAAAATGCATTCAGCGTATTTCAAATCAATGAATATTTTGAGTCATCAGCCTAAATGCTTTGTAGATGCATAACTACATACTACTTTCTGGGATTTCTGAAGTACTCCGAGTTGTGCTGAGCTACCACTTCATTAAAGCTGTCACATCCAATTCCTTGGGGTTTTTTTTGCATGTGCCAGGAAATTTGGACTCTTATATGGCCATCACTGCCATGCACTGCAGCACTGTGTGGCACTGCATGGCCCTGGTGGGCACAGGGAGCAGAATAAGATGAAATGCAGTTTGCTTTGATCAGTTCAGGAGAGATTTCACACCAGCAGTGATGCGGTACTTTAGAGTTGGCTGAGGGGAGTTTTCCTATCATTTCTGATCTTTCTGTCCTTAAACTGATTTCAATAAATATGTGACATTTTGAGGAACGTGCCCTGTGTCTTTAACTTCTTTCAAGCTAGACAGGGTGGAAACAAGATAAGTTTGCCTTAAAAGCCTTTGTTTTCGCTCACTTCTCTTCTCCTTTGGTGATCCAACACATTGGTATTCAGATTTGGCACCTCACAGGGTCCTGGTTCTGCCAGAGCTCCTGGTTCTGACTGCCAGCAGCAGGATATTGAAGGGTTTGATCCGCAGTCATTAAGCAGCAACAAACTTACTGTTTTAATCTGCTCCTTTCCACGTGAGATACAACTTGCTCAGCCCCGTGGTTCCTAGAGGTAATGCTTCATTTCCAAAAACTCATGTTTCTGACCATTGCTGTGGTTTCCCTGGAGTGGGACAGCCATCCCTGCTCCATCCCTGCTCCATCCCTGCCCCATCCCTGCCCCATCCCTGCTCCA
>NW_024962281.1:951420-987599 GCF_019238085.1 Lagopus leucura | reverse complement strand
TGCCCCATCCCTGCCCCATCCCTGCTCCATCCCTGCTCCATCCCTGCTCCATCCCTGCCCCATCCCTCCCCCATCCCTGCCCCATCCCTGCCCTGCCTGGTAATACAAGGCCAGGAGCCCCACTCCCACTTCTCCTCGCACAGCCTTTGGTGGCTCGTGGGACCACGCTGGCACTGCTGCTCTGTGCCATGTGGTGACAGGGCTGTTATTTCAGAGCAACCGGATGGGGACCACCAATTTAGTTCTCACAGACCATGGCTTCTGGCTCTTCGAGAGCATTGTTTTGAATTGGCAGGAAAAAATTAAGCCATTGTCTTCGCTCCCATGAAATTTCCTGTCCTCTCTTTATGAGGTGTGTGGCTGCACGAAGTGCCTTTCTGCTCCCACAGCAGCGAATCTTGACACCCACAGATTGGGCTGGTGTCCCAGGGTGGGTTTTCTTTCCGGGTTGATTTGGGATTTTTGCCCATAGAAAATGAATGAATGAACAAATAATTTGCAGCTGTCCGAATGGCCGTAACATCTCTGCTCTCTGCCCAGAGCTCTGGAAGCGGATATCAGAGCTGCCCAGGGCTTTGATGCAGCCTCTGTGCCTAGCCCTGTGTCTGGCACATCCCTGTGTGCTGTTGCTGCCCTAATGCAGCGTGGTCAAGGCGCTGGTGTCCTCTGCTCAAATAACTCTGCTGTGTGCACACTGTGCAGCTCTTCATTCCCTTTTTGATAATGACGGTCAAACCCAAAAGCAACTGGACAATTTTCTCTCATCCTTTTTATTCCTAATGAAGAAGCAGCAGTGCCTGCAGGCCCAGACAGTGCTGTAAGCTGGTATGATGCTCTCCGTTGCTGTGTGTGAGGACCACTGATGCCAGCAGGTATCTGGTGTATATGAGTGCATTCACATGGAAGCCCATGTGCAGCTCTGCTGTGCTGGGTAATGGTGACTCACTTGGTTGGCTCTGAAAGGTTTCACCACTTAGGAATAAGTGCTCAAAGGAGCAGGCATTTGCCTGCTTTCCATACTGCAGGCATCATTAATGGCTTTGTTTTCTTTTTTATCGAGCTCTGTATAGAATTTTCAATAAAATACAAAGGAGGCTTTTGTAAAAGTAGTGCAAAGTTTGGCAAAATGTGGCAACAACTGAACCTCACGGCGTCCTGCCCTCCTTTTTGGCCTTCCCAGGGGTGTTACGGAGGGGGGGTTTGCACAAAGGCAGCACTACCATCAGCTTCAGAGCATCCCAGAATCGCCCACACTCCTCTTTTCTCCCCTCTGTGCTCACTGCAGTGAGTGCTCTGAAGGAGGGCACTCTGCCTCACACCTCCCTCCCCGGCAGCCTCCGGAGGACTGAGTGTTAAGAAAGACCATAACATCTCACTCTGAGCTGTGCCTCAGCTTCCGCAGAGGTAGGGAGTGATAATGGCAGGCTGCTATCTCCTGTGAGGCGCGCAGAGCAACACGGATAAAAGCACTGGGAGTGTGAAGTGCCACGGCTTGGCAGCTACTGCTCTCCTCCTCTGCTGCCTGCACTCTGTCTGCCGCTCGTTGGTCTGAAGGCTGCAAATCACCTCCAGAGCTGCTCGGAGTGGAAACGGGGAGCGCTGCGCTACAACTGACAGCTCCTCGTGTGCTTTTCTGAGTGCTGCTGTGGCGCTCACTGAGAGCCGAGGCCTGTGGTCTGGGAGGGATTGCGCAGGGAGTTTGCAGCACTGGACGTGGGAGCGCTCAGGAAGCATCGCACGGAGCCGAGTTGGGATGCTGCTGCACAAACAGCCCCAGCACAGCGCAGCGCCGGGCTGCGCCTCTGCCCCCGGAGCAGCGCTGTTTGCTCACAGCGCTCGTTTGCCTTTTCATTTAGCAATCCGTCTGCTCTCTTTCCTCTGCTGCAGTTTCCTCACTCCCTCGCCTTGTAAAGCCTTCGTCTGCTACCTTTCCTGGGAACGGCCTCCCCGGAGAGCGGCGCGGACAGACGCCTAACGAGCACCGGCCGACGGACGCCTAATGGTGCTTTTCCCTTCCTTTTATCCTGAGCCATTTGCTGGGCTGTGCGGTTGACAGGCGCACATCAGGGAGTCAACACGACACCACGTTTCTTTAGTTTTCTTCCCTCTGTTCTCCCTGTTCCTTGGCCTTTTGAAATTTAGGCTGTACCTTCCCATTCCTCTGGCTGCCCTGAGCTCCGTGCAGCCCCAGCAGCCCCCGCTGCCCTTCTCCCCACACTCTGTGCCTGCTGAAGACCTGCTCTGGAGGCAATTACCAAGTGAGGGAGCATTACCTGGCTTTGTTTTATTTCGGTTTTGTGATTTGTAGAGGTGAGTGGCTGCGAGCCAGTGTCCTGCTGGACTTCCCCCTTCCTCCTGCCTCCAAGAGGTTTCCATTACATCTCCGCTGCCCATAAGCACAATGCCTTTCCCAGTGCTGCCCAAGACGTGTTCCATCTGCTGAGTAAATCCCTTGCCCTTTGCTGGAATTTCATTTTATATTATTATTATCTTGTTTACTTTATAAGGGTATGCATAGAATTACTTTTCTTGCTTTTCTTCAGGAAATTGCATGCTCTTACCCTTCCCCACCTTTTGTTTCCTGGGCATACCAGGCCAGCTCCCAACACTGCTCGCCTGCAGTGCTGGCAGCCCTGGGCATAAGGAGCCCTGATTCAGGCCACCACTCCAGGCAGCGGCCACGGGGACAGCAGTGACTCCCAGGTGACCATGCAATGCGTGCTGTGGCCCCAGGATCTGCAGAGCCGCTCGAGCAAATCATCCAAAAATAGGCTTCATATGTGATGCAGAAGAACCCAAGCAAAACACAGAGCCCGGCCAAACCCAAATTTATGCTTGTGGTTACTGGAGTCTCCGAGATCAATTTTTTGTTTACTTAAAACTCATTTCAAAGCATTTTTTTTTTTTTTCTTCTCATTCTCGATGCCCCAGCAGGGGATGGTGGTGGCCGTGCTCCAACCCCGGGCTGAGCGTCCTGGCACTGCTGGGGGCAGCAGGCAGGGTAGCGGGGGCTGCGCATCGCCCTGCCATGGCTGCACAGTGAAGGCAGGACACGCAGCCACGTGGGTCCTTCTGGGAAATGCTGCGCAGTCACCGAGCTTCCACGAAGTCGGCTGCTTTTGGGAAGCGCTCCTGTGCTAAGGTTCAACCCAGGGCTGGTAGAGAGGAGAGGAAAAAAAGGAATGTGGCTGGCAGTGAGGTGGTCTCAAGGTATCTCTGCGAGGTGGGAATATTTTGGAGCTGTGTTTTACCCTTCCTACTCCCTGTGACCAGGAAGGGGGGAACTTCTCTGTTTTACTCGGGTATCCGTGTCCATCCTACAGCTGTGTTGGCCCTGGGCTTTTCTGCAGGTTCTGCCTGGGGTCCCACGTGCTGCAGCCTGCTTCTCCAGTGTGTCCCACTGCTGTGCTGCAGAGCATGAGCACAGTAGAAAACGCCACTGCCTGGGCTGGGCTCTGCCTCAAAATGTGTGCAATAAGCAATGCACCACATGGCACAGGACAGGCGTCATGGCTCTGTGTGCACGCCCCAGCATCCACCCGGGGTGTCCACTCTGATCCTCTCACCTTCATCAGAGCAGAAATTTATTTTGATTTCTGAGCTTTTGAAAAGATTGAAGATTGCGAGTGTTAAGAGGGCCAGTTTAGTTAAAACAGTATAATCCAATAAACCAACCAAAAGAGGAAACCCCAACCCCAAAGCCCCACAAAACCACTGCAGAGCTGCAATAACAGCAGCAGGGGCTGAGATCAGACTCTGTGCCATCCCACATGTGTGGGTTTTGCCCCAGCAGGACAGAAAAGCCTAGAAAGTTGCATTTCAACGCACTTCAGGACAAACCGTACAGAACATGATCTGTGGGTCAACTAAAGCGTGGGCAGGAAGCAATGGTTCGCCTCTTTTTCTTTTCTTGGTCCTTTTGACGCTTGTTGGCAGATTTGTCCCATTGCAGCCTTGCACCAGGCCTCCCGTGGCATTTTTGTTGGACTTGTGGGGAAACGCCAGCTTTGCCAGAGCTGCTGGATGCAGGGAGATGGCACTGCAGAGACAGAAGGGGGTTCCAAATGGGTTTAATGACATCTGAGCAGAGCTCCTTCGTGCTGCTGGGTTGGGGATGTCCCTGGAGAGCACTTCAGGAGAGCTTTGCTCTCAGTGAAAGGCACCCAGCATGGAGGCCCATCTCTGGACTCCCCCACTTGCTCCCTGGATGCTGCCAGACACTCAGAGGGACCTGGATGAGGAAAACTGAACAGCCACATGAGGACGGGTCTGCCTGGGTGAGCAATGCCTGCACACAGGTGCCATTGCATTGCATGGGCCTGAGCTGGAGGCCATGTTCTCTGAAAAATGAGCATCCAGCAGCTCACAGCGTTAGGATTGCACAGCTGTGCCTTCGTGATTCCTTCCTCCTTTCTTCATCCTGCCTTCAAGGTGTGACTTCGATACATGTGACCAACTGGAAATTGCAGTCACCATTCGGAAGGGCTGGTTCCTTCTCTCAGGCACCACGTGGCCATCAGGACCACGCACCGTGTCCAGCCGTGAGCTTTGCTCCAGCAGCACGGCGCCCACGGTGATGCTGCTGTGCCCAGGACATGGCGGTTCCAAGCACCCACTGCAGCTGCCCAGATCCCCTCTGTCCCTCCTGCACCCCTCTTTGTCCCCAGCTTGGCGCCAGCTGTCAGCGCAGGCCCAGCACAGCAAAGCCTGCAGCAAACACAGCACGGGCGCTCCCCAGCACAAGCCATCGCCGGGGCGGATTTGGCACCGAGTTAAGTCATAAAGGATAAATGTGCTTTATAGCCACATTCAGGATGTAGCTCTAATGGCTAAATAAAAACATACCCGAAGCCGTGGAAGCTGTCAGCCGAGGCCCAAGGGACTCGTGCTGTTGTACAAGCAGACTGAAACTGCTGCAAATCACTGCACAGAAGAAGGGGAAAAAGCTGAACTAAAGAATTGCAGAGAGAGGGGAACAAGTGGGAGGGGGCTGCTGAGGAGCAGCAGCGTGAATTTAAAGTCAGCAGTGAGGAGCCCTTGCATAAGTGCAGTTTGCTCCACATCCCTCTTTGTCCCCAGGTGGGCAGGGCAGGGGAGGATGGTGCTGGCTGTGCCAGGGGGGGTTGGCACATCTGGAGAGCCTGGGGGGGAGCAGCCTGGGGAAGACAAGAGCTGGGCAGCGTGGGGTCCCTGTCCTGTGCTCCCCTTCTCGTCTGCACATTTCTCACTGAGGTCGATCCCTGTGTGGCCCCACAGTGCTGAGCATGTCCTGGGGGCTCAGCACCCATCCATGCTACGTGGCTGCTGCCCTTCACATGCCAGCACCCTCACCCACACCCCCAACCCCTCGTGTGCGTCATTCCCTGCCTCGCATGCCCAGGACAGAGGAAGCAAGTGAGGAGCTGCCAGCAGCCTCCATGCACCCAGAACATTTTCCTAATAACATCCAGATGGATCCACAGAAATTGTTCACATCTCAGAAAGAAAAAACATACTTCAGCTGCAAGACAAATGAGCTTCAGATGCTTTAGGCAGGGCAGCCCAGAGGAGAAGCCCACTGCTGGCACACCCGAGAGGCAGCGGGTACATCTGAAATGCAACATGGAAACATGTGTGGATGGGGCTGCACAGCCCTGAGAGTGACTGCTGCCCTGCCAGTGCTGCGTGGAGCTCCTTCCCCAGAAACAGCCCTGTGCCACTGCTCAGCTGTGGGTCCTGCAGCTCCCCATGCTGGGGAGGTCGGCTCTTACATCTGGATGCAGGTGCCCATGCTGCTTCCTAGCTCCATTTTTCCAAAGGGAGGAAATTGGGTTTGGAAAAAGGGAGAGGAGGCATTCTGCAGTGAAACTGTGGCTTTGGGGTGGTGGGGAGTGGTTTGGGCCCATCCCAAGCATTCCCACAGCTGCAGCTCATGCCCTCGGTGCAGTCAGGCTCTGAGCGGGGTTGAGGGATGCTCTGTGCTGTGGGTGATGAATGCACAGCGGCCCCACTCCGGAAACGGGGCCGGGGAGGATATGAGAGACAGAGGATTCATATCCCGGAAACTCCGTAGTGTAATGGCTCGGGAATTCAGCATGATAAATGTATTTGTCTGCGCTGGTGCAGGCAATCTGCTTAATGTGGGAAGCAGTTTCCTGCAGCACCAAGTTAGCAGAGAAGGGAAAAGCCTGAGAGCCAGGAAGGGTCGAGGAGCAGGTAACTGCATTCCGAGGGACCGCCTCCGGGGCAGCGCCGAGTTGCGCTGCAGCTGCCTGGGGGCCCGGGGAGGGGATGGGCGGTGAGCAGCGCTCCCCATAGGCAGGACCTGACCAGGGAGCGGAGGTTAGCCGTCACCCAGAGCACCGGAACAATTTGCTGTGCGTGTTACAGACAGCCCAGCCTGTGCAAACCTACAGGGAGGCCACGGCTGTGCTTTGAGATGGAGGATTTGCTGGAGCTTTCTCAAGCTCCTGTGAGTTCCTCCACTCATCCTAATGTGACATTCACTATGGAAATTGCTAAACAACGGATGGACGCAGTGTCTGATCCCTGGTCAGAGGGGCAGTGCGTTGGGGCACAATGCTGGGATGATGATGGGGACAATGCTGTGGCTCCAGCCCTCTCCCTGGCCGCCCAGTGTTGAGATGTGTGTGTCCTCCAGCAGGCTTTCCAAAATGCCAACCACAGGAAAGCTGCGGAAACCCAAGCTTTCCTTTTGCTTGGATTCCCATCAGTTCCCAGAGCTTAATAATAGATTATTTTAGGCTTCCTTGCTTCAGTTGTTTTGGCTTTTCAGGCTCAGTCTGAATGCTGTCTCATGGGTAAAGCAGCCCGCTGGGTTGAAGGAAAAGGAAGGAGAATGAGCTTTGTGGGATGAGTGTTCCGCGTGTGATCCAAGGCTCCATCCCGGCTCGCAGGAGCCCAACCCCTCTTTCCCTGCCTGCTCCCCGCGGGGATGTGGCTCCTTGACCGCGAGGGTTCCCCAGCGCATTACTCCTATTACACCGGATGGGCGCTGCTGGGAGGGGGGGCTCCCGGCACCCCGACACGAGAGATGGAAGGGAGGGGGCGATGAGGTGCCCCCAGCGCTGCGCCATGGGACCGTGCGTCCCCGACGTGCCTCCCGCTCCGTTTGGGGTCCCGGTGCGGACGCAGATATCGGCGCTTCGCATCCGCCCCGAGTTGGCGGAGCGGGACGGACCGGGCAGCCCCGCACAGCGCCTCGGCAGCGCCACCTGCTGGCAGCCGGCGGGAGGACACGGCGGGGGGAGCGCGGATGACTGCGCTGCGTTCGGGGGATGCGCTGCTCTCTTTTAAACCCGCCGGTGGAAGAGGGGCTTCCGAGGGACGGAGCCGATCCGTGCCGTCTCTCCAGCAAAAGAGACCCAGGCTCTGGCTAGGGGAGCGCGGGCAGCGCCGGACCGCAATCCGGCCCTGCAGCCCGTCCCAGCCTTTACCTTTCATGGGCATTTCCGTGTAATCCACGGTCGGCGGATGGGAGCCGTTAGACCCAGATTTACATTCCTTCCTAACAGCTGGCAGCGTGTCAGGGAGTTGTTTATTTAATGTAAAGGTTGAGATTTAAAGGGGAAAAAGAAGCTGCAGCGCTCCTCGCGCAGTGGCGGCTGCGACTTTGGACGCTCCGCCGCCCGGTGCCGCAGCGGTGCAGAGCCCTGAGCCGAGCGCGCATCCCCGCGCTGCGAGCCGCCCTTCTGCGGGCCGAGCGGTGGCACCGGCGCTGTCCCTTCACAGCCACACGCCTCCCGGGGAAGATCTTCGAGCAGTCGTCTCATTAAGTCTTCCAAGTGTTGTTTTGCCGCTCACCTCTCACCCTGAGGACAAAGCTCTCCAAGCACAGCGTGGTTTCTCCGGGTTCCGCCATCCCTGCTTGCTCATCTGTCTGAAGCCATCGCTGCGGCCTCCTCGGGGATTATTTTTCAGACAAAGTGTTGACGTTTTCCCCCAGTTGGGTGTCAAGTGTGTAGCAGAGGTGGTAATTTCTGAGTGCAGAAGTCTAATGAGAGGAATGCTCTGTGGTTAATGAGGTGTTGGGAGGCAGCACAGCTCAACCCGCAGTTACACTTTCCAACTTTCCAGTTTAATTAGAAACCCGGCTCTCCTGTGCATGCACTCGTTCCTTTCTCGCTTGAATGCATCGCCTGCAGCACTTCCCAGTTTGGCACAGAGCCATTGGGATGGGGCAGCTGGCTGCGTCCTCCTGTCCCTGCCCTCCCTCTGCCCTATTGCTGGGTTTTTGGCACACACTCAGGCCTGCCCAGTGCTGCTAAGTACCAGTTTAAATGTCAGACTTAAACTCTTACGCACTGCCTTTAAGCAGTTATAAGCTTGTAGGAACGGTGAGAGTGCAGATTGCAGGGCCCAGCCCTGCCCCACACCCTGCACAGGGCCCCATGCGCCATTCCTGCGGCATCTGAGCCCTGCCCCAGCCCCACACAGCACTGCTGCTCTCACTGAGGTGTAAAGGGCACGCAGGTAGTTGTACCTGTGCACTGCTTGTGATGGGGACACAGCTGATGGATTGTTGCTCGCTGACCTTTTGTAATCGGGCTGTGTTTGACATGGGTTGCACAGGGTGTGCTTTGATGCACAGATCAGGCAGTGCTGCAGAACGGGCGCAGGTACAGTGCAGGAGCAGCACCCAGCCTGCCTGTGATGCAGGGTGTACCCTACAGCTGTGGTTTGCTTTTGAGGGGAAGGAGGGGAAGTTGCTTTTGCTGAGTAAACTTTTGCAAGCGTTACTTTCCCCTTTCTTTTTAATTAAAAAGTTTTAATTAATGTATACAGTAAAAGCATGCCTTTTGGCTGCTGTGGGTTGCAACTGAAAGCTGGGAAGTGATGTCTGTGGTCCCTCAAGCTCTGTGTGTGCTCACAGTGAGTACAGCAGGACACACCTGATGCTGCGTCCAACCACCATGGGAAGCACTGCAGAGCGGTGCAGTGCTCCCAGCAAACGCACACTTCTGCAGTTCCCAAGGATTTATTATACAAAAATAAAGGTAAAATAAATGCAATTATTCATCTTTACTAATCAGAAGAGGAGCGCTTTTCACCACTGACCTAGAATTGTTATTTAAACAATGGAATGTTTAACACTGTTATGTTACTCTATGGACCAAACTGCCTTTTTCTCTTTGCTGTCCAATACGGGAAGCCAGGCCCAGCAGGAGGGGCTGTAGGGAAGGAAGCACTGAAAAGGGCACTCAGGAGGCGTGCAGCTCCGCCTTTGTGTCCCCAGCCCAGCTGTCATCCAGGAGGAATCTCACCGCATCCCTCAGCCACATGAACTGCAGCACTCCTGCTGCTCCTGTTCTGCTCCAGCATCTCCAGGACAGCGCCAGGGCATTTGGTGCCACGTGCACTACTTACAAAGGGATTGTGGAAGAGACAGATCTGCTTAATAAATAAACACAAATAACGTGGCAGATATCAGCATGAGGGACAGCAATATTCTAAGGAATGTTGAGATGCTGAGGATTTGGAGCTTCTGGCTGGCTTAGTATGGTGAAGTTATCTGCAAGCTTTTTGCTCAGTAACACGAACAATGGCGCAGTTTGAAGTTGCTCGAAGGCGCTGTGGCAGCGACGTACTTGGATGGACAAATGGGATCATGGGGCACTGGGGGTGCTGGGTTCCAGCAGCAGCGGGGCTGGAAGCCACACATCCACGGTGCACGGCTGTCCTCGAAGCTCCTCGTCATCACTGCGAAGGGTCGTGCAGGGCTGAGCAGCTCGGGTCTGGTTTGGTTCAAGCCTTTACCTACGGCTCGGGGCTCTAACGCTTGGCTCTTCATTGGAACGCCAGGAAGGGGCAGCAGGGGTGGGCGGCCGGCGCCGTGGCGGGGTGCCTGTGAGCTGTGGGATGGGAGTCAGTCGGCCGACACTGGCAGCGGGAGGAAGAGGATCGCCTTCTGCCCATAGTGAGTCCGCGGCCCCAGCTTGCTGTTCCCATTTTTCTTCAGCCCGACGAACCAGTTCTTGTCTGCGTGCTTCTTGGAGATGTATGTGTTGTAATGGTTCTCCTCGAGCCGCTCAAGGAACAAACACTCCTCGCCTGGTAGCTGCTGGAAAAGAGCCGCAGGGGCAGTGAGGGGGGTGCGTGGGGCAGGATGCAGCCGGGGGGCTGCTGCTCGCTCCCTGTGCCCACCACACAATGCAGCGTGGGCCTGGCTCCTGCCTCGCTCCTGACTCACTGCAGTCCCATGCCCATAGCCCAGGAGTGTGGGGAGCAAAGCAGCTCCTTAGTGAGGCTGAGAAGCCTACCAACATGGATACGGGGTGTGCGCTTTGCTATCAATGGGTCTCAAAGACCTGGATTATTTTTGGTGGCTCTCTGTCCTGCAGCTCCTGGGCACCGGATCACAGAATCACAGAACCATTAAGGCTGGAAAAAACCCTAACCCTAACCCTAACCCTAACCCTAACCCTAACCCTAACCCAACCCCAGCCCACCCCACCATGCCCACTGACCGTGTCCCCCATGCCACATCCCCATGTTCTGGAACAGCCTCAGGGATGGCGAATCCCCACTCCCCGGGCTCCTGTGTGTGTGCTGCAGCTTACCGAGCCATACAGGAGCCCATTGGTGTCCATTGCCAGGTACTGCCCTGATGCTGTGCTCTTTATATAGACCTCACCCACGTCTTCCGCACTGAGCTGGAGCTGAACTGTAAAAATAAAATGACAACAATAACGTAAAAAGGAAAATAAGGAAATGGAAAAAGGGAAAGTGGTGAGAGATAATGGCCCAGGTGTTTCTGTTCTGAGTTATAAAGAGTTGAAGAGAAACAGTACAGAGGGTGATAAATACATCTCCTTGTGCCCTCCCCTTGAGAGAAACTCCACTGCCGTGTCTGGGGAACCAAACACCAATTTTTGCCTATTTTACATCAAAGGGAGGGCAGCCTTTTGGTTAAGATGCTGGAATGGGACACAGGAAATTGGGGTTTTAATTCTGACTATAATTTGCAAATTTCCTTTGTGGTTTTGACAAGACAGTTAAGGAGTGACGTGTGAAGAAGTTTTTAGGACAGACAGACCTCAGGTACTGGTACTGCAGGGCACCGTGCCTTGCTGCCTGGCAGGGTCTGTGCCCTGGGGAGCTGGGTCATACATCCAGGTGCTGGAAGGGCAGCAGACAGAGGGGCATCCTGCAGATGCCCATGAGCCTTGTTCTGTAAGGCTCCAGCCCATGGCACAGACCGGTGCAGTGGAACAGCCCTGGGGAGGGCTCTCCAGCGCTCGGTGCCCAAGGAGCGAAGAACAAGTGGGTGCTTTAGCTCCAGCTCCTTCCTTCCTTCCTTCATTTATTTACTCCTTAGTGGGGCATGGGATATTGTTACCTCTTCCCTGTAAGGTAAGGTTGTTTTTGGAAAGGAGCATGAGCTTATTTCCTGCTCAAGGCTCTGAAATGCTCATGTAACATTTATTTTTCACTTCATGCTGAAGGCTCAGGGTGCTGAGACCTGCAGTGAAGGACCAGGAATGGAATTAGTGCTGAGTGCAGTGGCCTAGGATGAGTGACTTTTTGTTTTCCCCTTACATACCCTCCTTCATTCTGTGCCTAGCACTTGACAAGGCGATGTCAGATAAGAGTAAGGACTTCCCTGGAGCAGTGGTGCCAGTGGCAGTGCATGGGCAGGACCCCAGAGTGCAGTGCTTCCAGAGGGGCAGCTCCCACTGGCACGCTGCCCTGTGCTGCTCTGTTCACTCTGTAAATATTTGCCTGCTCAGATATCCACGTTTACAGGATTGTTTGCAGGGGGTTCCTGGCTGGCAGGACTTCCCAGCACACAGCCTGGCTGGCGGCCAGCAAGAAGCAAGAGAGTCTGGGGGGGGGGAGATGCTGGCTGCAGGGCTCGGGATGGTGGGCTTGGGAGTGGGCTGGAGAGCCTGAGGATGGGGGCTCAGGGCTGTTCCCAGTGCTGCTGGGATGCTGCAAGGAGCAGGGAATGGTGTTTGAACCCAGAACTCTGCTGCTCATTGAAGCACGAGGAAAGGGTAAGCTTGGAGAGAAAGCCACATGGGTGCTTACGGTTTAATGGGGAAAAAATAGCATTTTCCTAGAATATGTATGGCCAATTGGGCTCCTCCCAGGGCTGCTTCCTAACCAGATATGAGATCTGAATAGCTGCAGATCCCAGTTATATTCCAGTAAGCACCCAGGATATGGAATAACAGGCTGTGCTGCTGAGCACCGTGAGCAGAGCAGGGCAGAATCCAGCCCCACAGCCTTGGGCTCCCACTTCCCAAATCCTCTTGAGCACTTGGGAAGAGCTTAAAGCTCCCAAACAGGGCTGTGAACCGTGTCATCAGTGTCACACAGCTGCTTTGTGCCTCATGCAGGCGGCTGCTAAGGAGGGCTCAGCCAGGGGAGCTGCTGGGGGCAAGGTGCTGCTGAGGGCAGGCCAGGCCAGCCTTGTTCTTGCCTCTTTTGGACCTCTGCATCCTGCAGGAACTCAATTAACCACGTAGGGGAAAGGGAAGGTACTGAAGACGAGATGCTGCATGCAGAGCACACAGATACAACACATTCAGCACATCAAGCTCCAGCCCCTGATTCATGTGTGAGAAGCACAGCCGTGCTGCCCAAGAGCATCGCATGTGCAGTGCCACTGCTGCAGGGCTGCAGCTCCTCCCTGATCTTCCAGCTGCCTGCTTGCCTGCATGCTGCAATTAACCCTCAGTTACATCCCCTGCAATTAGCACCCTTTCTGGCTGCCCTTCCTGGCCGCACAGCCGCCTGCACACCCATGCCAGGTTGCTTCCTGCTGGTAAGGCTGACCAAGCAATGCAGGGCATGCAAACAAGCAGGAGAGCCAAGCAGCCCGGCCGGTCCTTACTGTGCTGGTCGCTCCGGTCCCGCGTCCCGTCCACCTTGCCGTCCGGCAGGATCCGTAGGAAGTGGCCCCCGTTGCTGCAGTACAGGAGTTTGGGCTTCTTGTAGTTGCCCAGCGGCAGGCCGAAGCGCTCGGTCAGGGCTGTGAAGGTGGTTATCTCCCCCTCGGCCATGGTTCAGGCTGCAGGAGATGGGAGACGTGAGCGGGGTGCTGAGCTGCCCGCAGTGCTGTGCTTATAGGGACAGGAGGGACGGGGCTGGGACAGGTGCTGCTCCCTGCAGTGGGAGGGCTGGGGTCGTCCCGCTGGCGGCAGGGATGCGGTCCCTCTAATTGTATCGCGGTGAATCCTGTTTTCTTTCTGCTTTCTATTGACGCACACGCTAAAATTATACGCTGGAAAACACGTTTGGAAACCACCCAACGTCTGATTGGAACCCGCAGGAGGCAGCAGCCCGGGTTAATGGCTCTCACCATTATTATACCTTCCTGATGTGGCTGTGACAAGAATTGCAACACAGGCGGCACGCTGCAGAGCCAGCACTGCTTGGTGCTGCGGTGTTCACCTGGCCCAGGCACACAGTGCTGAGGATCAGAACACAGCTTAGATATTTTGGGAGATAACTGAGGGGGCCTTGAGGGGGAGATTTACCCACATAGTGATCAACTGTGGAACTCTGAATCCATGTCATGGTTGTGCAGCCTTGCATCCCATCTGTGACAGAAAGCCAAGAGCCTGGCACAGAAACTGCACTTAAACCACCATGAAAACGCTGCCTCTCACAGGCAGTGCTCTTCAGGCTTATAGAGAAGTGGATTTATGAACAAAGATGGGGCACAGGGTAAATCTAGGAATGTCCAGAAGGTCAGAAAATGACTTAATGCTATTTATTCCCATAGCTATGCTGTGGGACTACATAGTCACTATTTATATGTATTTAAAGATTGTGAAAACATCAGTCACGCACTGAGCTGTGTTACAGCTGCATCAGGATTGAGCTAGTGCCAGGTTGGTTCTTAGGAACAATTTCTCCTCCAAAGGTCAGTCAGGGGAGACCATTCCTCCAAGTGGATCCCCAAAGCATGCCGAAGATAAAAATACATGAAAGTGCCAATTTTTGTATTAAAGTTTTGATCACTAAGGACTGAAACCATGGAAATAAGACTTCACTGCTGTTGTTGAAAACATGCCCAGCCATTTCTCTAGTCAGTTCCCAGACTTCATCCCTTTCTTTCAGATGTGCCCCTGTAAGGTCTTGTAGCAGAAATGCTCAGTCACAGCTTGAAGCAGTGATGGAGCACCTGGCGGGGAGGCAGGGCCAACCTGGAGGAGCTCAGCTGCATGCAATGCACTGAGAGATGGAAGGGCTGGAGCAGGATCCACCCCTTCCCTGCCCTCATTTAAGGGTTTGCAGTGGAAGCAAGGGGGATCTTCCTGGAGATCCCTGCATACTGAGGTCTTCCAAAGGTAAGCAGATTTTTCCTTTGTTTCTATGCACATAGCTGTTAGACTTGGAGAAATTCTTGCTGCTCTGCTGACATTGCTGCGCTTTTTGTTGTATTACAGGTCTTTATCAGAACAGCATGAGATATCCAAGGGGAGTAAAGCAAAGAAGCATTCCCTTCCCCGAGACAGAGGCAGAGCTCAGCCCCAGGAGCGGTGCTGCAGGCAGGGCTGTGAGTCCCGCAGGATCAGAGGGCAGTCCTGCCATGCGCTGCTTTAAACCTTTCCCTGCTCTGCAGAACTGTCCTCATCGTGTTTCTGACACAGTGTTGGCTGGAACAGTGCCCAGTGAGCAGCACTGCATCACAGATATGAGTTTCCCCAGCTGCTTCCTACCTGGCCCTGAGATCCAACTCCTGGCCATTCCTCCCCCACCGCCCATAGGCTTGAACCTGCTCCAGGCCTGTTTCAATCTGAAAGTATTAACCTTTCTCCAAGGGACCCGACCCAAGTTTTACAGTCACCTCCACTGGTTCATGCACTTTACTTGTGGTTCAGCTCCACACCAGCTCTGGGCTTTCCCTGGGCAGTAGCCTGCTTGTCACCCCATAAGCCAGACAGGCTGCAGTGCTTTGCTGAGCATTAATTGAGGCCGGTAGCATTGTGCAGTTTACTGGAAGTTACTTTTTCCTTCAACACTTCTCAGAGGATAAAAGGCACCCGATGTCTCCTGGTGGCTGATGGAGGGAGCAGAGGAGCCCACCCTGCAGCCATGGGCTCTGCACAGGGTCCCAGCACCACAGCTGACATGGGAGAGGTGCAGACTGTGGTGCGACCCTTCTTCACTTGCAGGTCTGCACAGCCAAGAGCATCTATGGATAGATTTAACAGAACAGCTCTGCTGGAAACATTGCCTTCACTTTCACATCTTTCCTTTAAGGGCTTTTTTTTTTTCCCTATTTTTAGGAGGCTCTCAATGCTCACCAGCTGCCTTTGACTCCACAAGAAAAGCTGAATGAATGCAATTTTCCACTCCCATTGTCTCTCCTGGCTAAATACTGCTGCTGTTCTCAGACTTTTATGACTGTGCAGCCGGTGTTCCACGCACAGCACAGCTCCTGGCCCTGCTATTATACCTTTGGCAAGAAAACATTAGGTTTTTATGGAAATAAAAAAAAAAAAAAGTGGGAGTGCAAGAGAGAACCTGAACCTAACACTAGGGGCCTTATTTTTTGGGGTAGAAGCCCAACAGAATGGCTGGGCTCCAAAACTTCTTGGCTATTGCACTGCACACGCAGTGCTTTCCTGTCCACATCTTTTGTCCTCCCTGCTCCTTTCCCTTTCGACCCTTTCTGACCTCTTGGAATGGATCTGGTCTCTGTAGGTCACTATTCTGTATTATGTTGCATGAGAGGTCCCAAGCAGCCTTGCAGTTACAACAGGTACAATATTCTAGAAGAACTTTAGCTCTGGCTTTCCTCTGTGCGTGGCCCTGTGGGTCCCTGAAGCCCTGGGGCTGATGGGTATGGCTTTAGGGAACTGCTGGGGGGATCCCAGAACTGCTGGAACCTGCATGGGGAAAACTGCTTGGATAAAATGGGGATTTTATTCATTGCAAGTATTAGAGATTGACTCTGTGGGGTGGATTTCCTCACCCCAGAGTAAGAGACAGTGATGGATGCAGGCAAGATCAGAGCTTGGCAGAGGTTTTCCTTGTGCACAGGTGTCCCTGGGGTGGTAGTTGGACTCAACGGACTTAAAGGTTTTTTCCAACTCTCATAATTCTGTAATGCTATCCCTACTTTACCTACAGAGAAGAGGAGTCCTTGGGTATTTCATGCATGTCCTGGGGACAAAGGTGTGCTCATAGCCAAGTGTTCTGCTTGAGCCACGTGAGATTTCTGTGCTTCTCCAGGCTGGGACTCAGTACAGCATCTCAGCAAAGCACTGGCATCCGTGGGGAGACAGGAAAACAAAGTGATGATCTGTTTTCTAATTGTCTGCCAGCCTCTCCAACCTCCTCGCCCACACCCTCCTGCAATCTGGTGATTAACTTAATTACAGCTGCAGCTCCTGGAGCTGGCCCAGCCTGGGAGGAGAGCAGTGCCAGGAGGGTCTCGCTTCCTGCAGCCTGCCTGGGCTCAGACCAGGAACGTGGACCTGGCTGTAGATGCAGATCCCATTGTCTCATGTGTGGGATTTAATTGTTAATCCCAATGCACGCCAGATGTGTGGGACCTGTTGTGTGGAAAGAATACTTTTGGTAGAGAAGAACAAGGGCTCAGTTTCTCCAGCAAAGGGTGAGGGGAGAGAAGTTTTGTACGCAGCATCAAAGGAGGCAAGTATAATGGATGACACCGTGCTCTACTGTGGGTACGAGCAGTGCTGAGGGATGAAAGGAATCTTCTCCTAGCAGGTCCCTGTGGCTGAGCTACAGTGCTCACTTAACACCGGTGCTCAATGTTCTAAAGCACCTTTCACCTGCAGTGGTTTTTAGGAAGCCCCTGGAGCTGACAGCTGGGCTCTGTGCCCCTCTCCCTGCCGAGGGTCTGGGTGTGCTCTGCTTCCTGCAGAAAGCAGCAGAGGAGGCCTGCAGGGCTGCTGCAGAGCAGGACGGGTGGTGCAGGAGGGAGCGCAGTTGCAGCCCTGGTTGCTGGAGGTGAGGCTGGGTGATGCTGCCCAGCTCCCAAATGTCACCGCTCCCCCTGCCGCCCACTGCCGCTGTCCCTATGAAATGTCAGACCGCAGAGCTGGGAGTGCTGAGGCTGTCTGGGCTCAGGTGTGGCTGCCCCATGGCTGCTGGCTCCGGCCCCGCACACCCACAGACAGACAGGCGGACAGACGGCGGTGCCAGCCCTGGGCAGGCTGCTCACAGCTTCCTTCTGCTGCTCTGTTTACGCCGCTTTCCTCCAGCCCTTCTGCATCTTGCTCTCACATCCCAGCTCTGCCCAGAAAAGCCATTTGCCTGCCTCCAAATGACAGATTCTTGCCCCCCAGTCTTGCGCTATGCTATGCTCTCATGCCAAGGGGTGATGTGGTTCTCCTGTTGTATCCTATGGGCCCCGCTCCCAAGCAACACCTCCCTGATTCCAGGTAAGGGCTTTGTTGGTGCTCCCTCCATCACCCTGCTGTTGGCTGCCAGCCATGCCAAGCTCTCATCACCCACACGAGTCCGGAACATTGGCGTGCTGCTGCTAATGAGGCATGCTGCTTAAGTGAGGAGTGAACAGCAGGAATTTGCCTATGTTGTCAGAAGGGATGCTTCCTTCAGCCGCCCCTGTGAAGAGCGGCCCAGCTCAACCAAGGGTTGGCTCTGGCTTCAAAATAAGGATTTGAGTTTGGGTTCAGACTTGTGCTGCGTCCTTCACCAGAGAGGCAAAGGATGCCTGAAACAGAAGGTTTCATCTCCAGGCCAAGTGAAACTCCACATCCATACCCGTGGTTAACCATCAGTAGACACATCATCACTCAGAATTCAAGCCTCAGTCTGTGCTGTTCCAAGGAAAACCACTTGGTGTCTGGGTTCACCATAAGCTCAGCAGTGATTTACTGCCATAGAAATGCAAGGGGAGTTAATTATCTTCATTTCAAGCTCATTGTATGATGGCAATATAGCTTGTCAAGTTCTGAGGAAAAACTGCCTGGAAGAATTCTGCTCCGAGTTCTGCTGCTTAACGTCTTTAAGTGTAGCATCTAGTAGCTATGGGTGCCCAAGTAAACAGCCTGGGCTGTGTTTTGCTATGAAGGCTGTTGCTCAGTAACTTAATAGTGCAACAATTGCTTGAGATAATAATTGCTATTACTGGGAAAAATCCTCCAATAAATAATAATTTTCTTATCTGCATGACTTGAGAGCTGGAGAAATGCCGTACTGTTTGAAACCACAGTGCATGAGAACATGCAAGGAGTGTTCCAAGGGAAAGAGCCTTCTGCTCTGTTGGAGCAAGGCAAGATCAGAGCTGAAGCTTTATAAAAGGTGGTTGAAAAGATCTACAGAAAAACCCAAACAGATTAATTAATGGGGGATAATGAACGACTGCATTCAACTGGTGAGCGCGCACTTCCGTCTGTTTCCTGCTGCTGTACAGCAAGATACAGGCATGGTGGGGATGGGCCAGTGGTTGGATTCAGATAATCTCAGAGGTCTACTGCAACCTGAATGATTCTATGGTATGTGCTTCCTTGGCATGCAGTTTCTGGGCAAAATTTTGAGGGCTCTCAGTTCAGGACAGCCCACTGGGTCCCCAGGTGTCCACGTGCCACCCTCATTTCCAGGCAGAGCAGCAGAGCTGACACAGGCTGTGCCAGCCCTTGGCAGAAGCTCCAGACAGCAGCACATGAGGTGCCTGTGAATGGAAGAGCTGGACATCAGTTTGTCCCCTCGAGACACCTGCATGGCTGATGACCGCAGCTCCAAGGAAAACAGCCCTGCCCCAGGGCTGCTGCTCTCCCTAGCACAGCGTGGAGACAGCTGGTGGTTTCTGACAGCCTGTCTGCCCTGTCTGATCCCTGCAAACACCAGCAGCCGCCAACAACACAGCACAGGAGAGACAGCTGCAATTATAAACATCTGATGGATCCGAGTGCGTCGTGGAGCGCTGCCATCAGGTGCCACCCACGTGGGCTATTTGCAGCCTGGCACGGCTGGAAGGCCCTGGGACGTCTGTGAGCTGGTGGTGGCCTGGCTCTGGGACACCTGCATGGGGTGAGGGGGCACCATGGGGCCCTGCTGGCCCCCAGACACAACCCAGCACAGCAGTGGTGCTGGCAGAAGGTGGGGACATCCCAGATCTTTAAACCCACCGAACTGAGCCACAAAACCAAACCAAAACAAAAGCAGCATGAATCCTCCAGAAATTTAAAAATAATTCGTATGCAGCCTTCCCCTTTGAAACCTGCCTGGCCTGGGACACAAGCAATCCTGTATCTACAAAGCTCTGGGCACAGGAAAGGGCTCATCCAAGCAACGCCAGCCCCAAACCGCCCGATGCTGCCCTGTGCCCACATATAGCCCAAAGGCTGCAGCTCCCCAGCCACCCCCCGCAGCACTGACCCCGCAGCGCCCCTCTGCCCCCATCAACTCCGTTTAGAACTTAAATCTAAAGGGAGATGGGCGTCCCGATGGAGAACGACGTACCCATCGGAGCGCTCCCGTCTGCAAGGCGCGCTGCTGGGAGCAAAGAGCAGCGCAGAGCTCACCGGGCGCAGCGCAGGCTGTGAGTCGTGGTGAAGATCTCCCCCTCCTGTCCGCCCGGAGCGCGGGGCCGGGAGCGAGGAGGGAAATGCTGGGCTGGGGGCTGCCTGCACAGGAGGCGGCTGGGATTCGGGGTGCTGAGGGGCGCTGGGGTCAGTGCTGGGTCTCTGCGCTGTGCCAATGGAAGCTGAGGCAGAAAGAAGGGCACTGCAGGGACTCACCCAGAGGTGGGACCGTCGGCCTGCTAACGCCAGAGGCGTGGGAAGAAAAGTCCCAAGGTTAAGGCTGACGCCCAGATTTCTCCTCTCGGAGCACGGCTCTAAATTAAGAAGTGGGAACAAACGTTCTGAGCACAAGAAGGCTGTGAGTCACGCACGGCCCTGTGTCTAGACTGCTGTGGGCAAAGAGCAAACCTTAGGGAGGACAATACCACACCAGAATGAGTCTGAGGAGATCAACGGGGTGGGGATGTCACCCTCCAGGCCAGCCCTGCTCCTGCTGCAGGCCTGGGGGGAAAATCTCTTTTCTGCCTCTTTCTGATCCCCAGCCTTCCCAGGGTGCTGTGTCTCTTGCATTTTAGTTGCCATTTTATGGTGTGTTTGACCTGTGGCCACTTGCTAGCAGCACCTCCCCACCTTGGGGAAGGGCTGAGCTAATGGGAAGGTGAGGAACATCCTGGGAGGAGCATTTCAAAGCATTTCTGTGGCTTCTCCTGCCTGTGTTCTGCAGCAGAGCTGTGTGGTTGGGAAGGGCTTGTAGCTGTCTTTCTTGCTCTCTCCCTCTGTGTGATGGGATTCCTTTCGTGCCTCTCAGTTTTCCTGCTTTCTTCCATGACTGTGTGTGCCACCATGTGTCTGTAACAGGCAACTTTAATCCCCTCTGCTCCCCTCTTGCTTTATCTGTGCCTCTGCTGGCACTGCTCTGCTGGGTGCTCTTTCTCAGGGTGATTTCATTCCTCTTTGGGTGCCTCCATCTCATTCTGGGGAGGGCTCAGACCCGGCCAGTTTGGGAAAGAAGAAATAGGACAGAGAGGGGCTATGCTGAATGCCCAGGTCTGAAAACCCAGACAATTATCAGCCTTTTTCTGCCCATTTGAGCAGCTGAGGAATCAAACCATTTTGTTATATGGGCTTTAGGAAAGAGGAAGCCTGCTGCTAACTCTGCAGGCAGTGCCCATGGCCTGCAGCCATCCTGCTGTCCTGCACCAAGGCACTGATCTGCAGGGCTGCAGGATCTGCTGCTCTCTGTCCAACATTAACAGAGGGGACACTGATGTTGGATGCAAGGTAAAAAAATACTGACTGCTCTTACTGAGGAATACTGAGTCAGGCTGCTCTCTTGTTTAATGAGCAGAGAGGAAGAGAGGATTATTGCATTCATTCAGGCCATGCTGCACTCTGGGGCAGAGATAACAAAGCAGCAGTGCCTTTCTCTCTTGCTGAACTTGTTTTCAGCAAATTCTTCTGCAAACAGATTTCTATTGTGAATGGCTTAAAAAGCAGAGCCAGCCAGGCCTCCAGCACAGGCGATAATCAATGGCGTGCAGTTGCACAAAATGAATGTGGGATTTGTAAGGCTGCCCCAGCCATGAGCGTTAGCAGCCCTTGTGCTGTGCCAGAGGGCAGTGCCAGCTGTGCCCGTCCTCCCTGCACCCTCTGGCAGGTGCTGCAGGACACAACACAGGTGCTTGTGTGCCCTGTACCCAGGGCTGTGCTGGGGTTTCTCTGTCTGTCCATCAGTGCCCCAGGACACACCAGCCTTCAGTGCATTTTGGGTTCAGTGTGCTCCTGTGAAGGAGCTGCGATCTGCAGATGGAAGGAAATCCCCGTGCTTCCAGCTCTGCAGGTCTGCCAGAAAGCTCAGGCACTGCTGGCATCTTGCTTGTGAAACACAGCCAAGACTTTATCCAGTCCTCTTGAGTTGCGGGATGGTGGTGGTCTGACCTGTGGCTAAGGACCATCTTTTGGGTTGATCTGTGGTAGAGACCATCTGTCTCCACTGTCCTTTGCAACCTCTTATTTCTGAGCTCACATTCTTGAGAGGTGTCTATTCATCTCATCTAAACTGCTGCCATTTTGGGGGTCATGAAATTAAAGACGATTAAAGGGGGTTGTTTAATGCAGGAGGCATTACTGCAGTGCAGCTCCTGGGGTTGTAGAGAGGAAGGAGGAGCTGGAATGAGGCAGAGGTCACTGTGCACTGTGATAGCTTTGCACTGGTGCTGGTGGCTGCTGCTGCAATGGGAGGTGGCACCAGGTACGTGGGAAGGGTCTGAGGAGCACACAGCCCTGCTGAGGCACAGCTCAGGATGCGCGGGGAACACGAGGTGGGGACTGACATCAGCACCCACCAACAGCTATTGCCCCACTGCAGTAGAAGTTGGTGGTGATCTCCTCATTGAAAAGTTGCAATTTTCTCTAATGAATCCCCTAAAGCAAGGCTTATTTCCTGCAGAAATGTGCCTCTTGTGGTTCTGGATCGCAATGTCTCTTGAAAATCCTTTTTCCTTCCTCCTTCCACGTATTGTCATGCAGCTATGGACTTCTTGAGAAACGGATGGAAGCATCTGCCACTTGGTTACCCAACCACAGCGCCAAGGGCCTCACGCAGCCCCAGGAGCTGCTGGAAATGGAGCTGAAAGGGGATTGCTTCCTGCAGGAAGCCAGAACATTGCTTCTGCCACAAGCTCTGGAACTTTCCCCGTGTTGGGTGCACGCAGTGTGTGCATGGGAGTGGAAAATGCAGGTGTGCACTGGAGAAATGACTGCTCCAGGTGAGCCATGCTCTGCATCACAGCTCTTCCAGGAGGAAAATCCCCATCTTTCTTACTGAGGAAAGAAAAGGGCCTTTCTAATGGCTAAGCTCTTTCATTTATTATTATTATTATTATTTAATTTCTGACTTGGCATCAGAAGAGAAAGCAAACATTTAAGAGGATCAGATTTTGATCTGCTCTATGAAAGCATCATCAGAAGTACATTGAAACAAGAGGAGACAGACTGAGATGAACCTGCGGGGGCTGCTATCCCAATGGCTGGCGCTGTGAGCTGTAAGTGCTGCCCACCACCAGACCAGAGAACCTCAATACAAAGCAAATACACCCCCAGCTCTGATCACCTTGCCTGGGCGCATCGGGTGCCGTGCACCTCCTTCATGCTCCCCCCCTTTCTGCTCCCCGCTATGTTTGTGAGCATTTTAGCTTGCTCATGCCAGTTGGCACAGAGGAATATTCGTATAAAGCAAGCAGAGGGAGAGCTGAGCACCAGCACTGCTGCAGTGGGGGACGCAGCCCCAGGGCTGGGAAAGCAGTGGCAGCAGCAGAGCTGCATCACTGCTGGGGAAAAAGCACCGCTGTGGCCAGCTGCGTGATGAGCTGCTGCGGTGGTGGGAAGATCGAGGTCTTGGGAGTGGGAGGAAGGCCAGAGTCATTCGGGGAGCTTGGGAGGGGGAGGCTCTCCCCTGGGCGGGGTGGAGCTGGAAGGGGAGGTTATCCAAAGGGCTGGGGCTGGCCGAGGCCTCCCTGGACCCGACCTGCGGTCAGCCCCAACCCCAGTCTGTTCTGCACACTGAGCAGTGCTGTGCTGACCCCATTTTGCAGGGAGAACACTCAGGCATTGTCCTGCTTATCAGCGCCAAGCCAAGCGCTGCAATTGGGAACCAATTAAAGTCCAAACTCGTGTTTGTGTGTGCAGAGCTTCCCTGCAGCTCAGGCGATTGCTGCTGGGTCACCAGAGGCCTGGGTCCCACTGCCACCATCACCGTGTCACCAACAGCACGTGGGGCAATGGGACCTGGGGCTCTGCCCAGGACATTTCTATTAAGGAAATTATCATTAATAAATTTTTTTCCTAGTTTTTTTTTTTTTTTTTTTTTAAACCATTTTCTAGCACCACATTGCTTAAACAAACTTCCTATGGAATGGAATGGATTAGGATGGTCCTAGTATTAGGTTTTGCAAAATAAAACATTTTAAAAATTTGGATTCAAATTCAGAGACAAATTTCTAGCCACAGCTTCCAGCTAATTTGCAGTCATCTTGAAACTTGTGAAACTCACATTGTTTTGAACCCCTCCATGCTCCCATCATTGGCAGCAGCCCAACGATACCTGCAAGGTTTGGGGGGTTTTGGCCCATTTAGGTGAGGAAATAGCACATCCAAAATCCTAATATCTCTGCAGAAGGAACCTGCCCCCTCTTCCCCCCTGCTGGTCCATGTGTGCCCTCGTGGAGCCCGCACAGGCCCTGCTCCGGTCCCCACATCCCTCCCAGGTAGGAGCACACTGACAGCACGTGGGCACCCGGTTCCCTCCCAGCCCCTCCGTACGGCGCCCGCGGCTTCAGGTGATGCTTCTGGGTGCTGCCCAGAGGGATGGGGAAGGGGGGGGACGGGGATGGGATGGGATCCCGGGTAACGTACCGCCCGCACGATCCCGCGGAGGAGCTGCCGCCGCCGGGCTGAGCCTTTGGTGTCAGAGCGAAGGGGAGACAGGGAAAAAAAAATAGGGGTGGGGGGGAGGAAGAAAAAAAACAGAAGAAAAAAAAAAAACCAACAAAAACGGCCGAGCCTATTGGCGAGGAGCTGCGGTGGGAGGAGACGGGCGGCCCGCACGGCCGTGTCGGGCTCAGCGGGCACTGCTGCTACCGCTGCCCCGCCCCGGGGCTCAGCCCGGCGGGCACACGGGGGGCACCGAGCGGGCAGGGAGCGGGTAGGGAGCGAGCACGCAGCGGGCACAAGGAGGGAACCCAGAGGGCAGGCGGCCCCGGGGCAGCGGCTGCTGCTTGCTGCCGGCCTCCCGTGGCCAAGGAGACCGAAGCAGATCGGGGCTTTCAAAGCTTCCCAGTGGTGGGATGTGGGCCCGAGGGAGCCGTGCCCGATGCGGGCTTTGTGCGTGGCTGCTGCGGGTAAAGGAGCGAGCGCAGAGCTTGGCCGGCTGCCCCCGCTGCTGTTGGAGCGCCGTTCGGCCGCGGGTATCTCGGGCTCGTGGCTGTGGCGCACGGCGTCCGTGCGTTTGTGCAGCCGATCCGGATTCGGATCCGAAGCGCTCTGAGCAGAGCCGGGCGGCTGGTCACAAACGCCGCACTTGGCAGCAGGTTTGGGGACAGGCAGAGCCCTGATGCGGCCCGGGCCCCGCGCTGCGCCCCGGCTCGGCATGGCCACGGCTGTGCTGCTCCTCCTCGTGCCGCTGGGAAGGAGCCCTCAGCTCGCTGCCCGACGGCTCTGCTGTGTGAGTGCTGTAAATAATGCACGTTTCTTGGGCTTGCTTACAAATACAGTAAATAATTAACTACGGAGCCGCTTTCTGCCGCGCGGAAGCAGAAGGGTTCTGAGCAGCACGCAGGCAGTCCGTGCTGCTCTTCTCCCAGACCAGGAGCGAGCAGCAGTGGCAAAGCTTTCTGTCAAAGCAGCCCCTCGGGAGGCGCCAGGTCCGGGGCGGCGGTTCATTGCTCACCTTGCAGCTGCATTGCTGAGCACAGAAATGTCTCCTGCCTCCCTCCCTGTCCTCAGTCCAAAAAGAAGAAAACAAATCCCCAACCGTTCCCCACAGAACTGAGCCCACACGCTGAGCCCACAGAATTTCTAGGAGCTTGGGAACCACAAAAGTCCATTGCAGACCATTTGGGGAGAGCGTGCAATGCCCACAGTGAGGCTGTGTGCCTGCAGGAGCCGTACCCCATGCGCGCTGCTGGGTTGGGGCGTGCAGAACTGTGCTGCTGGGTCACCCTTCCCTTACCCCACTGCCTGCACACCCACGCTCACACACTCACAGCAGCATGCAGGAAGGGCTCCAAGGAGAAGCGATGTCCTCAGACCAGGACCATCACTGGGGTGGTGATGCTTTCCAGGCAAAATCCAGCTGTGTCCGGCATGTGTGGGGCTGGGATGGCGCTGCTGTCACTGGGGCTGCTGCACTGCGCCCACATAAGACAAGGAAGTATGGACAATCCTTCGCCTTGCTATTTTTTCTCTCTCATGTGATCTTGTTTTTGGACTGCTATTTTGGGGCTGGCTTCCAGCCCAGGTGAAAGACAAGGATTGAATGCAGCCTCCCACCCTGTGCCCAGCGTGCTCCAGAGCCTCTGCCTGCTGCCTGGGCGGTGGGCACAGCCCCGCTGCTGGTGCTGGTACAGCTCCCCTGCTTGCTTCCCTCTACGCTTCTTGCAGCAAAGCCTTTTTTGTCCCCAGATCTCTTAAGGGATGATAGCAAACAGGCTGCAGTGGACGTGTGGTGCCCAGTGGCCCCATCCCACAGCCCCCCTGCCCATCCCCATGGGCTCAGGCTGGGACTCATTGCAGCACCAGAGCTGCAGGCTCCCCGGCACTGTTAGACCTTTTTCTGCCCATTTTCCCCACAGTGCAGCCTGCCAGGAAGCTGACAGGAGATAAGTTAAAAAAAAAAAAGCTGGCAGCTTGCAACAGGCTTAACGTAAACCGATGCCAGGCCCAACCCTGTGAGCTGCTCCTCATCCCCCTGTGTGGGCTGCAGGCATCCCACTGTGCCTGGAGGAGGAGGGGGCCATGGCCAGGGGCAGAGGCAGGCAGGAGCTGTGGGTTCCCTACATCTTGAGTGAAGCCAGATCCACTCATGGCCCATGTGTGCCACAGGGCCTCCTCTGGGGATGTGTCCCCGGGGACATCTGGGAGCATGGCACTGGCAGGGATAAGGCTGTGCTTGACCCAGCTGCTTCTTTCAGCCCTCCGGATGGAAGCCCAGTGGTGGCAGTGAGGAGTCGTGCCCTTTCCCTGCCATCACTGCAGTGAGTGCTGGGAGGATTGATGCTGGCGTGACATACTGGGTCACCTAAACTGGGTCTTTGCATTAAGAAAACTCACAAAAAGTTCCTATGCTGAAGTTCCAGAGGTACCCAAGCAATGGGGATGATCTCCAGTGGGGACTTTGCTCAGTGCAAAGTCATCCCTAGGGCAGGGACAAGAGGGAACGGGCTTCTTGCATCTGGGAGGGAGCGTGCACACAGCCACCCCTTTACCCCAATGGAACCCCAATTTCCTTCTGCACAGAAGCTCTCCCAGCACAGCTGTGACAAAGCAGGTTCAGCTGCCAGCACCAAGCCACCCAGCAGCAGGCAGACAGTGCATGACAGCAGGGGTGGGGGGAGGATGGGACCAATGGTGGGAAGCTTCAGCTGGAGCTGTGCCTCGGTTTGCAGTGGAAGGGGTCATCTCAGGTGCATGTGAGATAAGTGAAGAATTGAGATCTGAAAAACTTTTTTTTTTTTTTCTTTTTTTTTCAGGCTGTTTTGCAATCTTTAGCCAGCACATGAAATTCTTTTCTTTTCTTTTCTTTTTTTTTTTTTCCTGTTTCCCATTTATCATTTTGGTACAAAGTAAGGAATTCCTCTCTGGCACTGTGCTATGCTCTTTTGGGGGAGCCACGAAATCGTACTGCATGAACAGCACCAGAGTAAGAGCTTCTCTTTTGTGCTGCCTGAAAATTAGGCTGTTGGTAATCACATTGTATAACTCAAAGCTGCTATAAATGCAACTGTCTTCTTTGGAACCATTGCAAGATGTGGGCTTGAGAGCATAACAATCGCTTCATAAAGGTAATAGGGGTCTTAGGAAAGGGAAAGATGGATAAGTCGGCTAAGGAGGGAACTGCTGGAGGCAAGAAATAAGGGGCAGAGGGGTGCAGACAGAGCTGTTCGCCGTGTTGCAGGATGAGCTGTGCAGGAAGACACCCTGAGAGCACCTGTCCTGGTGGAGTGGCCTTGTGCTGCTGCTGCTGGCAGGAGAGCACCAAGCCCACGGCCATGGGATCCTTTGGGATACAGCTGGGACCGTGTCCATCTGTCTGTCTCTCCACCATCTATACCTGTCCGTCTGTCTGTCTGTCCATCCACCTGTCTGCCTGTCTACCCACCCGTCTGTCCATCTGTCTGTCCATCCACCCGTTCATCTACCCACCCGCCCGTCTTTCTGTCTATCCACCCCCCTGTCCTCCTGGCTGTCCTGCAGTCTGTCCTCCCCGAAGCTTGGGGATCCCATTTCAGAGCTCGGAGCGCAGCCCTGGGCCGCCGCGGAGCCGAGGGGGTGAATTGGGAGCAGCGGAGCCGCCAGAGGGCGCCGAGGGCCGCGGGCGGCGCGGGGCTGCAGCGGCACGCAGCGAGGAGGGGGAGAGCGGCTGGGGGCTGCGAGCGGGGCTGCAGGTGAGGGATCCGGCGGCAGCCTCTGCTGGACCGCCTGGGGAGCGCCGGCACCACGGCTGGTCCTACAGCTGGCATACGGCTGGCTCTGCGGGCCGGCACCGCGGCTGGCGCTGGGCGCATCCCCTTCCCCGCACACCCTCGCTCCGACCTGCAGCTGCAGTCGGGCCTTTTCGCCTTCGGGTTGCAGCTGAGATAATTAGGAAGGCATTGAAGACAAACAGGAAGACTGTTTCTCATTAAGACTCTCATTCTCCCTGATTTCTGTCAAACCCAGCCGTTCTCCGGAGCAGACAGGCAGCAGAGCAGTTTCGTTTGACTCCTCTGTGCTCCTGCACGCAGCTTTTGGTGCTGACTTATTTCCTGGATCACTGCAACCCTTTGTGGCCGCCGTTTCCCAGGACGGAGCGCTCTCTCCTGAAGAATGACTCCGGCTTTTGTTTCCTAAGGGATGACCTGATATGTTAAAATGAATGCTGTTTCCTTGCTCTCAGTACTAGGACAGAGTCAAGAGCTGAATCCCAGAGGACTCTCCTAGATACAGCAACCGTAGGAGGAATCTGCTGCTGTAATTGCATTTCTGGGGCATTAGGCATTTTCTGATTCATTTAATCTGTGCCATGTTGCATTTGTTACAAGTCAGATACACAACAGAAGCCCTATTACCTTAGAAGTACAGCTATTATCAAGTACTGACTTAATTACGGATCAGATCAGTTTGACAGAACCC
Organism: Lagopus leucura; assembly: GCF_019238085.1. Taxonomy (NCBI): domain Eukaryota; kingdom Metazoa; phylum Chordata; class Aves; order Galliformes; family Phasianidae; genus Lagopus; species Lagopus leucura. The sequence continues at coordinate 959,235 of NW_024962281.1, read as the reverse complement.
ATTCTGCCCAGTCCCCCACCGCTGGGTGTTGTGTCCTCCTTCCAGTCCCAGTTCACGGCCCAGCAGCAGGCAGAGGGGACATCATTGCTGAGAACCCCCCGACCCATTTGCTTTCCCCCACACCCCACAGTGTCCCCAGTCCCCCTGTCTTACTGCTGGTTGGTGCTGGGAGCTCAGCCCACCCCCGGCCCAGCTCACTCACCCAGCTGAGCTCCCATGGGCAGGGATGTGGTGCAGTGTGTGGTTCCTGCTCCTGTAGTTTTCCACGGCTGCCATTGTTTACACAAAGCACCGAAGGTAAGGCTGTAGCTGGTATCTGCTCATTATCATCACTTTCCTCTTTCCTCTGATTGTTATGTGGTTTCCATGGTTTTTATAGCTGGAAGCGAAGACAACGCGACTTTTTCCCTTTTGGGAAAGCACTTTTTGTTCTCCTGAAAGGTGTCGGTCATGGCAATGGAGGCTGAAGGGACAGGGAAAAGTCCCAGTTACGCACAGAAACACTTCTCCTTCCTCTTGGGCCTCAGGCAGCAGCATCAGTGGGGCTGTGCTGGTGGTCCCACAGGTGCAGGGGCTGGGGAGAGTCCAGGAGATGGCCTAACTCATTGCAGTGCGGGATTTTCTGATCTGAACCTCGGGAGAGAAAAATGTGGGGCTCAGTGCATGCCCCAGAGACACCTCACTGCCCCACGTCGCCAGGAATCCCATATTTTGTCCTTGTCAGCTCAGCTGTTGGCGCACAGCATCAGCCTGGGCTGCGGCACAAAGCAGTGCTGGCTATGGGCCGTTCTCCTGGAGCACCCCGGGCAGCACAAAGAAATCTCTGTCTCTCCCTGTGGTGGCGCCCCGCAGTTAAACCCGAGCACTGCAGCGTGCCCCTGCCCTGCACTCAGCGCCTCCTGCAGCCCTGCCCCATCCCTGCCCCATTTGGGAGTGGGGTCCCGCTGGGTGCGGGGGTCCCTGTGGCACAGGGAAGCTGCAGTGCAGCGTCACACCAGGAAATACAAGATGGATGAGGAACTCGCTTCCAGAAGAAGTGGTAAAAAAAAAAACAAAAAAGACCCCCACACTGGATTTGATCGCATCAAATTATTTTTTAAGCAATGCATGTCCAGAGAACAGCAACATTTAGTGCCAGAAGGGGACGTGTTGGTGCTGCAGGTATTTGCAGAGAGAGCTGCAGCAGCCCGGGCTCCATGTCCTGCACTGCTCTGCAGAGTGGGATGGCTGTGTGCCCATGTACCAGGCCCATCCACCCCCATGGGGAAGTGCAATTAAGAAATATTCTTTATTCAATTTGCCGCTGGCCTTCCTGCAGGACACATTATTGAAAGATGAATTCAATTTCAAAATCGTTTTAAAAATCTTCGGGTTTGTTCTTTTTGATGATTTTTTTTCCCCTCCAGTTTTTCTTACGTAAAGTCACAGGAAAACCACATTGCAGCTAATAAACCCTAATGAGCACAAAAAGTAATGATCGAAAAATGAAGGTGATGAGAAAGAAGTGATGCTGGGCCAGTGCTGCGGAAAACACAGCCCCCCAGGCTGACCTGCCAGGACACAGCTATCAGCTGCCTCACGAGTAGCACCATTTCAGGAGCTGCACGCGATGCTCTCCCTCCCTCCCGGCCGCAGCCCTTTGCTCGGTGCGCCCTTCTGCTGCTGTGGGACGGAGCAGAGCGTCCAGCAGGTTGGGAGCAGCACCGTGGGTTGGAGCTGCCGCTGCCCCGGCGCCGTGCCCATCTCCAGCGGCGGCTGCGGGGCTCTGCGCTCACGGCGTGGTTTCGGTAGTAAACCAAATTGTACCCGATCTCCTTATCTTATCTGCGGGTTCCAAGGGCGCGTCCTCTGCACGCTGCCTGGAAACACGCCCCGCTCGGCGGCTGTCCTGCGGCAGGGCCGGCGCAAGGAGGCAGATCTGCTTACCGCTCCCGTTCCCCGGAGGCTGGATGTGCTGAGATGCGCTGTGCGGTGGGAGGGCACCTCTGCGTAGTGACCTTGAATGGGCAAAACGCACCTCTAAAAACAACGGAAGTGGTGAGGAGAGGTTGGTCCTCCTGCTCCCAAGTTGCAGGCAGCTGCTTGTCCCCGAGAAGCGCACATCTGGGCACCCACACATCTGCACCGCTGCCCCTGCATCCCTTTACACCCACATCTGGACACCTGCACATCTGGACAATGGCACCATTGGCTCCGATGTCTCCACGCAGAGCTCCATAGCACACAGAAGCACACAGGGAGATGTGGGGGTTTTGTTGTTTTTCCCCTTTCTCGTGATCAATTTGATGCAATTTGGTGCTCACTGCAGTCACCCCAACCCACACCACTCACCAGGTGCATGAGGAGCTGTCCTGGGCTGCCAGCAAAGTGCTCTCACAAGGCCCAGATGCAGTCCCCCCTCCATCAGGACATGACATCCCTTATGCTGAAGCTTTGCTGCCTTCTGGAGGAACACAGGGCTGGCATGCTGCCCTGCAGAGCAGCTCCTTCGTCAGCTCATTAGCTTCAGAAAACAAAATGCAAACCCATTTCCTGGCTCTCCTTCTGTTTTTTGGTAACCTGCCCCCGCTGTAGCTTCTCTTTTCCTCTCAGTTTGGACTCCTCTCAACCTTTCCCACCACCTCAGGCCCCACAGAGGGCTGTGCAGGGAGGGGTCTGAACCAGGAACTGCCCCCATTGCCCAGCAGCCCATGGAGTGAATGGCTTTGTCTGGGCTTCTGGGCACAGCCTTTGTGTTCAGTGGGGATTTCCACTGCACTTTGGAGATTCGTTCATTGCTTCTGAAGATATTTTTATCCAGGAAAGGAGATATAGCCTCGCTGTTGTGAAAATTGAAATGATTTCCACTCGGGCCAGCAGTGGTAGAGATGGAGATGATGGATACAGAGAAAGATGGAGAACTGGCACCGGGGCAGCAGAACAGGGTGTGAGGTCCCTAAGTTCCAAGGGAAAGGAAAGCCTCGGTCCTGCTGTCAGGAGCAGAGGCAGAACAGGCGGCACTGAGCTCAGGGCTGAGCAGAGCTGGGAGGAAATTCCTATTTACAAGGAGAGCAGTGCTCCCATCCACCCTGCAGGTCACAGCGGGCGCCCGCGCAGCACACATCTCTGGCAATGCTGCAGAAAGGAAACCAGCTTTTGGTTCGGGAACTGATGGTTCTAATTCCTGGAAACGTGGCTGCAGATCAATTTCACAGTGCTTTTTGACTTCTTTTTCCAATGGTTCTACAAATTTTGGGAAATTTCCCTCCTCGGAGCTGCCTCGCAGTAACAGAACTCTGCTCCAGCATTTGGGGTTCAGTTGGGTTCTGCAGCCCAGGAGGCACCTGCAGGACCCCCCGACCCCCATGCTGGTTGCTCACTGGATGCCTGCACTGCCACTGCATGTGCAGAGAAAGCGAGCCCGCAGCTCCTCCTGGATTGGGGCTTGAGCCTGCTCCTCTGAACCCAGTTTGCACCCAGCTCTGTTACAGCCAGATCCATTCTCTGCTTCATGCAGCCCTGCGAAGATGAGAGCCAGCACAGGGCAGTGGGGAAAAAGCTGAGTGTGGGATGTGGGAAGGGCTGGAGGGGCTGTGGGCACCAGGTGCTGCCCATCAGGGTCCCACCCTGCAGCAGGGAGCAGCTGCAGAGCTGGGGCCCATGAAGGGAGTTCTGGGACCGCAGCTGAGCTCAGCTCTGCTCTGGGGCTGTGCTGAGCACCCTGTGTGTGCTGGGGCCTTCCTGCTTGCTGTGCAGACCGGGGCTGTAGCTGATGCAGAGGAAGCAAGTGGCAGCCGCTTGGCCCGTCCTTCGATAAGATTTCTTCTTTCCTGAAGAAACGAGAGTAAGAATAGGCAGGCTGTTTGGCCTCTCCTGACAATGGAACTTTGTCATATCTATAATTAACTCTGTTATTTAAATACTTCTTCTGTGAACATCTTTGAAGATTTCCTCGCCCTTGGTTTGCTCATTGCTTTGCCATTCCTGCTTCCTGTGCTGCAGTAATTTACGGGGCCATGACTAATTGCACTTTTCCATTTAATTGAGAACTTATTTCTGATTTGGCCTCTGTGTGTGTAGCTGTAGCTTGTGTGGCCTGGTTGGTGCCTTTCTGCAGCCCCAAATGCACCTGACGGCTCCCAGAGCTCCCTGGAGAACTCAGAGAAGATGTTTGGCCCACATCGTTTCTTTTCCTCGGGAGGCTCTCAGGGGGATGAAGCCCCCTCACCCGCTCTGGGTGGGATGCAGCCTGGAGCAGCAGCGAGGGAGCGCACAGCCCTGCCTTGGCCTGGGAGCTGCTGCATGCACGGATCTCTGTGTGTAAGCTGGGATGTCTCTTTCTGTGCAGTGCTCCCACTGAGCGCCTCTGGGCACTCAGCTCCCTGACCCTGTAGCTCCTTACCCTCATCTCTGTGATTTGGAACAAAGCCATCCCCAGGCGCCTCGAGCACACAGCCCCTGTCCCCGTGACGTGTAGAGCAGTCCCCATCGTGCTGCAGACAGCAGATAATAATGCATGGCTTTGTTTGTCCCTACGTGCCTGCACAGCGCCACTAATGCTGCAGTGTGAATGGTGCTGCACAGAGGGGCTGCAGAGGGGTCACCACGGCCCCAGTCACAGTGCTCTGCTGTTGGGTAGCGACCTCTGAGTGCCACAGATTGAGCACTGATCCTCAGAGAAATGCTTCTGTTAAAGGCTGGTTGATAAAGGGACTGAACTTGCCCTGAAAATAGGGAAGTAGAAGGTGATCGACACTGTGCTGATGTTTGCTCCAGTTCTCTGCCATGGGAAGTGCCCCCTGCATGAGGTTACTGCTGCTGTGTGTGGGGCTGTCCTGGTTAGCAGAGCCATGGGCTCAGGGGTGCAAAAGGCACTCAGTGCTTACCCAGAGGGCTTTCTTCTGCCTCGATCAAGGAACCAAGGCAAGTCAACGTGGGATGGCTGCAGGCACAGGGACAGCAGTGCCGGGAGCAGGTTCTGCTCTGTGCTGGGACATCTGCCATGGAGCTGGGCTGGGGCAGGTGGGTGCGGGGGGCCCTCTGCCACCAGCAGGGCTCAGGCTGACTCACAGCACTTCCCGCTGGTGCTGCTGCTCAGAATAAACCAGTGGCCAGACCTATGTCCGTGGGAGCCACGAAGACTTGGTAATACAAGCAGCAATGAACAAAAATTAAAAGGATGTATTTTCTTTGAATCAATTGGAGGTGAGCTGGGCTGAGCTGGGAGCCTGAGTTGTCAGCCACACAGAGATCTGCTGGGTGCTCTGAGGAAGGGGAGCTCCTGGTGCTGCTCTGGAGTTGTGCTCACAGCAGGTGTGACTCAAGGATTTGCTCCCTCCAAGGCTGCCAGTACAGAAGGTCCATTCATGCCCTTTGGTTCGCAACAAGGAATTCACACAGATCCTTTGTGATGGTTAATATATTATCTGGATGTTTTGTGTGTGTGTGTGCCATATACAGTGCTTCATCTGTGCCTTGTGCAATAAACAAATCCATAGCAGCAAGAAAGATAAAGTAGTCATGTAATAATGGCTTGTGATACCAAGTCAAGTAATAAATGGACCTTGAGCATTGCTGCTTGAGGGCAAATCTGGGAATCCTCTCCTGCAGCACCTGGGCTCTGATGTTCCAAATACCCACCGCAGCTTTACAGAAACATCTCTGTGTGCCCAGCCCATCCACCCAGTCTGGCTGAGTTTGTGGCCCCAGAACTGGTGCTGGTGTGCGGAGGGCTGGGTGCAGCAGTGGGGCTGACAATATTGCAGCCTACGTGGAGGTAATGACTGTGGCCCGCAGCCTTGCATCCACACTGCTTGTTATTTGATATCAGAGCAAGCCTAACTCAGTAGAAAACATTCATTTTTATTATTTTTAATGCTGGATTAGCTTTCTGCTGACGTTGCTCCCTGGGCCAATTTGCTGCAGGACTGGAGAGCCAGGGAACGTGGCAGCGTGTGGCAGAGCACAGCACTGTGGGACTGATGTGCACCAACAGCAAGAAGGTGCTGCAGGTGACGGATGGCCGGGAGCAGCCAGGGATGTCTGTGGGTCTCAGTGGCAGCATGGCCAGTCCTATTTGGTGCCCAACCGACTGACCTGCTTCAATGGAAGATGGCCAAGCTGCTTAGAAGAAATAAAAGTTGAAGCAAGCAAATATCAGGAGGGACGTGAGCCTTTACCCGCAGGCAGGAGGATGTGGAAGTTTTATTGTTTTTCCTTCGGTGGTGTTCTTTTACACTTTGGATGCACAATCCCAGCAAAACTTGGCTGGGATACATCCATGGCTGCTTCCCACTGCCTGCTGCCCTGCTCTGCTCCTGCGTGCAGAGCTCGAATACACTGATGAATGCAGCGTAAGCAGGAAAAAGGGGAGCACAGCACGACTGGATGCATTCATCGCTGCCCGCGTGGGGCCTTGTTTGAGTCCTGTGGTGTGTGTGATATTTCATGTGACAGAGCTTTGCAACGCTTCAACTCTGTCCTGTCCACAAAATGACAGTCTGAGCATCATTGCTTTCTATAGATTTGGAATGGTGGCAAAAGAAATTTAGCTTCCAGCCCCAGATATTCTGATCCTCTAAGGCGGTGTCCTACAAACCCAGGTACGGGCTCTTCTGTATTAGCTGCAAGTGCTGGAACACTTTCTTCATAGGAATGATAGGGATGTGGAAGGATAAAACCAAAATATGCGCTGCTGAGGTTTGTACAGCGTAGAAAAAAAAGGAGCATAATCCAAATAACAACATCGAGTGCTTTTACAGGGCTCCGTGCATATGGCATAAATGACAGCTAATTAAACTTTATATCCTGCCTGCAAGATAAGCATTAATTAGTATTACATCCCTTCTGTAATTAGGAGACCGCATGCAAAAAGCTGCGCCTGCAAACTGCGCTGGGAGGCGGTGACTCAGCCCCACTCAGGCTGCGCTGCGACGGCTGAGAAGGTCGCGCATCCGACCTGCCGGAGCGGGCGCTGAGGTGGGCGGCTGTGCCACGGCCCAGCGAACACGGCTGGATTCACTTCCAGCACCGCCCACCCCGCCGCTTTGTGCAGAAGCGCCCGCTTTCCCGTCTGCAAAAAGCTCCGGCTCGGCGGTGCGTTTCACGGCTGACTGGACAGGAATGCCGCCCGGCCGCCGCGCTCCGTCCGGGCTGGGTCTGCCTGCAGAGCGGGGTTCTGCCCGCTGTGCTGAGCGCTGGGAGCGGCGACCAAGTGATCTCTACCCTGAAAGCGGCTCCCGCCGGCTGCACGCGGGTGGGCTGGGCCAGCCGTCCCGGAGCGCGTCTGCCCACCCTGCCGCGGGGCTGGGGGCGCGCTGCTGGGGACGCGCTGCAGGCGTTCGCTCGGCTGTTTGCCACCAGAACGCGCGTTCTCACACCCACGGGGCCCGCACCGCGTGGCTGCCAACGCAAAACCTGAGAGCAGCGGGAGCCGCCCCGTGCCCGAGGTTCATCCCAGGAGCTCGCGCCCGCCGCGTTCATCCAGCAGGGCGGCCGTCGCACGACGCGCTGTAAGGACGGGGTAGCGGGGCCTGGCGGCGCGTCCCGCCAGGCAGTACCAGCGCCGCGCCTCAGGTGCCGCCTCGCGGGCTCATTAACGGGCGCAATTAACGCGGGCAGCAGCACGGCCGCGGGCGCAGACGGAACGAGACACGTGGACCGCGCGGCGCGCGCAGCCCCGCGAGACCACCCGTACCGCGCTCACACCGCCCCCCATTGGCTGTGCGGGCGGAGGAGGCGGGGCCACGGCCGCGAGGGGCGCGGCGAGACGCGGGCGGCGTGGCGCCGCGCTGCGGGGTCGCTCATTGGCTGCGAGAGCGGCGGGGGCGGGGCCAA
>NW_024962281.1:922675-951208 GCF_019238085.1 Lagopus leucura | reverse complement strand
CGCTCCCGCACGGCTCGGCCCGGCCCGGCCCGCTCTGGGGCGCGCCCCGCGGCGGCGGCGGCTCCCTGAGAGGCGGGAGAGCGCTTCTCGTCCAAAAAAAAGAAAAAATATATATTTTAATTTTTTTGTTAATTCTTCGCCGTGCGGCTGCGGGCGGCATGGGGCTGCCGGCGCTGGAATTCAGCGAGTGCTGCCTGGACAGCCCGCAGTTCCGGGAGCGGCTCCGCTCGCACGAGGCCGAGCTGGAGAAGACCAACAAGTTCATCAAGGAGCTCATCAAGGACGGGAAGTCGCTCATCGTCGCCCTCAAGAGTAAGTGCGGGGCGGGGGGCGGCCGGGCCGGGCCTTTCCCGCCTCCCCCGCGCCGCCCCGGTTCCCGTAGCCCACCTGGCCCGGCCCGGCCCCGCTCTCACTGCTGCGGCACGGGGCAGCCCCGGCACCCGCAGCGTTCCCGCGCCGCGTCCCAGTGACGCTGCGATGCCCGCGCTAGGATGCAGGGGGCTCTGCGGGTGCCCCGGGGGGATTCCGCATGGGGTCACTGGGGTCACCGGGGCGTCCCCCGGCGGCGGGTCGGGTGGGACGGGACCAGGCCCCCGCTGGGGCACGTGTGGTTCTGCGGGGCTGGGGCGCGGTGGTGGCCGTGCCTGCAGCGTTCGTGTCGTTCCTTAACAAATTAGGGTACTCTTGGCTGGAAACGCGTTTAAGGGATAAATGCGTAGGTCCCAATCAGGCTGTCTGATGTGCTGCAGGTGTGGATCTGGGGATCTGCCGCAAGCTGCGGTGCGGGGCAGGTGGGCCAGGTGGGCTGTGTTGTTTCGTGGTTGTCTGAGGTGGGAGGGGGTCCCACTGTGCACGGGGTGTGCTGGGTAGGGCTGTGTGGCACACGGCTGCAGCGGCGCTGCCCACCTGGCTGCCAAGTGCTGCTCCCACCTCCGTCACCGCGTCCGTCCATCTGTCCCTGCCGTGTGTGGGTTACAGGCTGTGCACCCGGGGCCCCCAGCTCAGGGCGGCGGCACGGAACCGAAATTGCTTGAAGTCTTGGCGACGTACACTCGTGTTTTCCTTCCTCTTGTGTCTTCTGCTGAACATTTCACATCCTCTTTGTTTTGAGATGGGCGCTGGGTGCGAGGGACGCGGCGCTGCGGGGTGCAGCCGTGCTCCAGCTGTTGGTTCAGCATCGGCCCCGCTTCTGCGTGCTGGTGTCAGACCTTTCCTGTGGGTTTTGTGGAGCTGCTCTCTCTGGTTGCTGTGTGTGTGCCCTGCGTGAGGGTAAAGGCGGTGCTGATGTGTAGGTTTTGTAGCTTCACTACAATAAACCACAATCCAGAAGGCTGAAATAAGGTTGACTTGTGAGACTGCTCTTTCAAAATGCCCTGTGATGTCCGAGCAGCTCTGGGTGTGTGTGGCTGTGAGTGCAGATAAATACCGCTCTTCTCAGTGCGGATCTGCCCCGCTCCCATTGTCTCCCTTCTGTGTGCCCCAGCATGGAGGTGACCTGGTTTTCAGTGCAGCGCGTCCCTCGTCCTCCCTCGTGCACCAGCCATCAATTATTCAGAAAGTTTTGCAAACGCAGAGACCTGAAGTGGGACATGAATAATGCACTCAGAGCATCGTGTGCTGAACTTGTTCTGCTCTTCTCCATCACGGGCGCTGCGGTGCCCACGCTGCTGACACTTTGTGCCCCTTGCAGTGTCCCCTGCAGGGGCCGTGTCCCATGGTGACGAGGGCTGTCACCTCCCTGCACTCTGGGGCAGTGGGTGAGGGTGGCAGCCCTGTGCCTGGCCGCCTCATTCTGTCTGCTCCTCCCTCTCCCAGGCGGTAATTTGAAGGCACCCGACTGGTCCTGCTGTGCTGCCTGCAAGTCCCTGTGTGCCTTGGGATTTCTGGTGGCCGTGCAGATCCGGATGCTTGGTGGTGGGATGGAGATGTCAGCTCTGTCCTCACCGAGTGATGGCTGTGACAGGGGGAGCAGGGCTGCCACTGCTGCAGGGCTCTGTGCACCCAGGTTCCAGCCAGGGCTGCGTGTGGCTCTGTGGTGCCCTGTCTTGTGCTGCTCCCTGCTTCTGCTCAGCAGCATTTAGCAAATGGGAGCTTGGTGCAAAGCACCCTGTGCTCTTCCCTGAGTGTGTGCACAGGGACTTTTCCACAGCTGCCACACAGCTTAACAAAACAAGGTAGTTGTGATTTCCCCTCTCATCTTCATCATCATGGGAGAGCTTTGCCCATCTGTTGTGTGCAGTGTGTGTGCAGAGGTGTGTGGCTGTGGTTTGTCTCCCAGCAGCCTCCATCGGGTGCTCAGTGTATGTTCTGCTGCATGGCTGCTGTGCTGCACCCAGGGTTGTGCCTATGGCTGCAGCTCTGCCTGGAAGCAAAAGTGAAACTTTCTGCCATTGTTCAACCCAAACAATTAATTTCATTTGATACAAGCAGGGCTTATTCTGGGAATAAGGAAACGTGTCAGACTCCATGAGCCCAGTTCCAAATCGTGCTGCTGGAGGCGTACGCCTGGGTGAAGACTTTGCACCTTGGGTGTTGCCTGAACAAAAGGCCTTGTGCTGAACGTGGGGTGAAGAAACCCAAACCGCTGCTCTGATGGCTTTCATCCCTTTTGCCCTACTCCTCTGCGGAGGAAGCTGTACCAACCCAAGCCCTGCGTACGGGCTGGAGGGAGGAGAGGCTGAGATGCAGGGCTTCAACCCTGACCTTTCCAGCATGGTGAAAGCCATAATGGCTGGAGATGCATTCATTACCAGGAGACAGCTTCACCTCTTGCGGACTCAATTTTGAAGGAAAAGGAGCACCGTGCTTTCTGGATACTGAAAATGAACCCTGTGGGCTTGGTGCTGGGGTTGGGTAGAGTCAGCTCTGGCTGTGCCCTGGCAGCACTGCTGGGATGTGGCACTGGCAGCCAGGTGTGGGCATGTAGGTTACTGTGGGCCATGCTTGGCCCCTCAGCTGGGGGGTCCTGGCTCTGTCCTGCCCAGTGTTCGTGGTGGGACTGGGGCTTAGCATGAGAGCTCCATGCTGCATGGCTGCTTTTCTCCTCTGTGCCTGTCTGATGCTCCAGCTCCATTATTCACTCAATTCCTATTTTAGCACTGTAATTGCAGCAGGTGGTGGTATCTCGTGCTTCTGAAATCTGACTGCCTTCTCTGGATCTTTCTCTGGCAGTGCCATAGATTCCTGCTCTGCTGGGGTTTGTGCTGCCTGCAGCCCATGGGATGTCCCATGTGTTTGCCCTAAGTGATGCTGTTCAGAGCAGCAGGGCATCCTTAGCAGGCACCCAGGGTTACGTTCTCTGTATTAAGAAGACATACACACATTGAGAGTGAATCTGTTCCAGCTCCCCAACCTTCAGCAGCCCTGTGGTGAGCCCTGTCCCATCTCACTGCATGGAATGCCAATGTCAGAGCACCCAGCTTGTGTCCATGTGGGTATCCTGCACTGATCTGAGCTGCAAAATGTGGGACTTTGTTAGTTCTTTTTTCCAGATGAATTGCTTCTGATTTTTCTGCTTCATTCCTGTAGCAAAGGTGCAGCTTTGCAGCCGGCCCCAGCCTCAGGGCTCAGCCATGTCAGGGTGGATTTTCCACCTCCCTGTCCTCTCTGAGGGCTGTGAGGAGCACTTGGTGTGGCAGCAGCCTGTGGTTGGCAGCTCAGGGCCAGAGCTCCTTTGCCTCTTTTGCATGACCTGCGTGGCTCGTGTAGCCACATACTTAGCAGCTTGTCTTGAATTTTATTCAAATGAGATGTAGGACAGCTAATAATACTTCGCTTCACTTTCAGTACAACTTGAAGGCTCCTCCTCTGCCTCCCTGCTGGAGGTGAGCAGCAGGAACGTGCCCTGCTCTGGAGGTCCTTGCTGCTGCTGAGGTCTCTGCTGTGAGTTTTGGAGGAATTGCTGTGCAGCCGCTGTCAGCTCTGCAGGGCTGAGCACCAACCCGTGTGTCACAGCCTCATTCTAAAAAGCATTCGGGCAGCAGAAAGTCTGCAGCTGCTGACTGATGCTGAGAAGGAGCGCTTGGACACAGCCTTCCTGCTGCCAGGTGCTGCATTCACTCATTCACACATTGTGGTCCAGGGGCAGTGTCCTCTGCTTGGGCACCATTGGCCCCTCCTGGCACAGGGCTCGTTGGTCTGCCCTGTAGGCACCCCAGGTCCTCCCTGTGCCCCGTCCTGCTGTAGATACCAGAGGTGCTGCTGCTGCACTGGGGCTTTGCACCAGAGGAAGAGGCTGCTGAGCATTAGGGTCTGGACAGGCAGCAGAGTTTGAATTTGTGAATTCATTACTTAAATTGCCCTGGGATGCAGCTCCCTGACAGAGCTTTTGCTCGTGTAGAGCTCTGAACCTGGAGGCGTGCGTTGCGATGCAGCGGTGTGGTGATGTGAGGGGTTGAGCTGCTGTCCTTGCTCAGGAAAGTGCTTGTTGTATTTTGGGGGGGAAATGCAAGCTGCATGTGGCTGGATCCAAGAGGAGGGTATGGGCTGTGATGTCGTGTCCTTCCTGCAGCACCAGGTCCTGCTCGTGCTCCTGGCATGGTGTGCAGCCGTGCCCAGCAGCAGTTCTGCAGGGCTGTGGGTGCCCTGCTGCAGCTGATCTCCGCTCCTGCAGCGTAGGGCACTGCATTCCCGGTGTGCTGGGGGCAGTGGGCTGGGCTGGGGGTGTCAGCCCCTACCGACGCTGAATTGCGTGCAAGGAAATGCTGTTTCCATGGCGGTGCTGGGGCTTTGGCATGCAGCCCTGTGCTCTCCTGCCCCACGGCTCCTCCCTGTGCCACATCACCTTGTGTGGTGAGATAAGGCCGGCACAGTGCCAATGCCTGCTGCCTGCCTGGAGCAGTCCATCACCTGGTGTCATCAGGTCTTGTCTCCTGGCTGGGGGCGTCCTGCCAGGCTGCAGCACATGGGTGAGCAGAGCTGTGCTTTTTGGGGTCCTCCCTGTGAAGGTGGAGAGGTGACCGTGTGCCCCTCTGCTCCTGGATGGGCAGCCCAAAATCCTGGTGTGCCCCTCCTCAGCACCAGGCTGGGCTCAGTGCAGAGCTGCTGCCTTGCCAGCCCCGTGCTTGGTTCACACCATGCCCCATTGCTGCCTATCCTGAGCTAACAGGAACGCTCAGAGCAGCCCGCCTGTTCAAGGTACAGCAGAGGTGATGTGCCAGGTCCTGAGCTGTGCTTCTGGTTCTGAGCCCTCTGGGCAGCCCTCCTGCTTCCCTTTGGCATTGCCAGCAGCTCGCTCCGCAGGAGGCTGTGCTGTGCCAGGTATTCATCTCTGCTTATGTTTCTACTTTTTTTTTTTTTTCCTTGATGTGTTGGTTTGAAGCGCAACCAAACGAGCTGGTTTCATGTGCAGCGTGATGAATAGATTTAGCGTGACCCATTGTGGGTGGGGAGTGGAGAGAAAGCGGGGGGAGTTTGTTCTGAGCTCCGCACAGCTTGTTCGCCTCACTGCTGCTCCGTGTGAATCATCATCTCCCCTTTCCTCCGAGCATGTGAGGAGCTGTCAGCGCAGCCACTGTGCCTGTTTTTTCCCCGTTTTCCTGGCACATTCCCTCCATGCTGTGAAGGCATTTCCACCTGTTTGCGTTAATTGCTCTGTGCCTGAGCTCCGTGGCTCTCTGTGGTGCCTGCAGCAGGCACGTGCTCCTCGGGTCTGTGCAGCCCAAATGGTCCCAGGGTGTGCGGAGGAGCAGAGCGCTGCGTTTCCCTGCAGGCTGGGTGATGCCCATGCTCACATGGCTGCAGGTCACGGTGCCACATCCAGCGCTGGGATGCTCGGCGGGGCGCTGACTGCGGTGCAGTGCAGTGATGCTGTCTGTGTTAATTCCAAGCTCGCTCCTCGCCGGGGTTTATGCGAAGCACACGAGCCCCCGAACCATATGGTTCCTGCAGCACACGTGCTGCGGCCGGTGGTGCTCAGGAAGGGGCCGCAGATGCCGCTTCCTCTGTGCTCGTAGCATTTGGGCACGCGGCGTTTGTCGCAGGCTGGCAGGCGGCAGCGCTCTGTCAGCTCACGTGCACACCCTTTGCTGTGGTCTCTTTGCTGATTTTAATCTCCTTGCTGTTTCTTTTTCCCGGTTGCTGGAAAGGCGGCGTTTTCTTGCAGCTGGAGGGGAGGCGGTGGTGGCCCCAGCCGTGGTTTGGTGGCCGTGCTGCCCTTGTCTGTTGGGGACCTGCCAGCGGTGGGGACACGATGAGCTGCCCTGACGGCTCCGTGTTTGTCCTAAAGACAAAAATGCTGCCTTTGTTCCGGGCTGCAGCAGTGAGGAATGTCTTTTGAAAAGATACACACTGTTTATCTACAGGCAGGCAATAAATAGCTCATAAAACTGCTGGAAAATACAAACTTTTTTCCAGGGGTGGGAGCTCTGGTGCTGCATGCACGGCTCCCCGTGGTCACTGCAGGGGAGCCGCGGGCTCTGCTGTCATCAGTGGGCACAGTGATGCAGCTGATGGTGCGGGGCTGCCATGCTGTGCGTGGCCTTGTTTCCTGCTGGTGGCTGTGGGACCTCATGGGGAAGTGTAAGGGAGTCGGTGCAAAGTGTGCAACTGTGGAGTGACCTGGGTGTGCCTGTTCAGGAGTACTTGAAAAAATAATGGTTTCCCTTTGCTGCTTTGCTGTAGTTGAACCGCCGGTCCGTGCAGAATGGTGCCCTCGTCGGATGCTGGTTGCTTAGCGATGTTTTACAAAAAATAACACATTGCAAAACAGAGCTGCTCCCTGGGATTGCCCTGCTCTTCCTCTGCAGCCGGCAGCAGCATCGGCCCGTGTGCCCAGTGGGGCTGGGCAGAGCGTGGCTCTTTCTGTTTCTTGCAGAATCTGGGGGCTGGAGGGCCCTGCCCTGGTGCTGGTGGCCGTGTGTCACTGGGTTCCTGGTCACCTCTGTGCCATGATGGCATCAGGGTGCTGTGGGACCTGGGCTTATGCCGTGTCCTGGAGCTCTATCCTGGGCTGCCCATCATGCCTGTGCCTCTGCTGGTACTTTGTGTATTTTTTTAGTTTTTTTTTCTTCTGTAGAAGCAGGAACAATTGACTCATTCGTCAGGGACATTTCCGTGAGCGCACGGTGGGATTTTTTCCTGCTCTTTGGTGAAGAAGCACCGGAGGCGAAAGGATTTCCGTGAGCTTCCTGGGAGGAAGGGGAGGCTGCTGTGGGGCTGCTGACCCCGTGCTGTGCTGGGATGCAGCCCCTGCCCCAGCAGTGAGGGCTCCTTGGTCCCTGCTGGTGGCTGCCTGGCTTTCACCCCTCTCTGAGCTGGGATTTGGAGCAGCTCTGCTGTTCCAACCCCCTGCCCAAAGGCACCCCGATGCTTTGGCACCTGCCTCCTGAGGAGTCAAGCAGGCTCCCTGCCAGGCCAGCTATTAACAAATTAGATTTAATAACAAACTAATCCAAATGCGTGGCTAGTGCCTGTGGTAATCTGCTCCCACACATGGTGTCTGGTCGGGGGCTGTGACAGGGACGGTCCCTGAGTGCTGAGGTGCTGCCAGCACTGTGCTCGGGCTGCCCCGCTGCCCGTCTGTGCTCCTAATGGTTATTAACATGGTCAGGAGCAAATTTCTTTTGGATTAGTGTCCTGTAAATTGATTAACTGTCTCAGGCAGAGCATTTTATTTTAATGAAATGTGATTCCAGGCTCCAGCCAATGAATTATTGCATCAGTGAGGGTCAAGTAACCTGCACTGGGTTCTGTGAGTTATTCTTCCAGGTTTTACGAAGAGAGAAACAGAGGGGGCTCAGGGGAGGAATGAACAGCAGCTCGGCTGCTGCGGTGCTCATGGCACAGCATGGGGATATGATGGAGAGGGCTTGGAGCATGGTGTCCTGCAGGCAGGGGATGCAACTCTTGGAATCCTCACTGCCCGGCACGAGCCTGGAATGTCTGTCATAGCTTCAGGCTTGCAAATAGCAAACAGGAATGACATGATAGCTGTTTCCCTATTTGTCCGCGTTGCTCTCCGTGCAGCAGCGCTGTTCTCGGATGCCTTTTCCCAGCCCTGTTGGTGCTCTGGACCTGTTAGCAACATGCCCTGGCATTTCTGTCAGCATTCAGGGCAGTGGTTTTCCATTTCATTGCCACTTCACTGAATTCTCCAGGCACTTGAGCTGTCACCGGGTTTGCTGTCTTGCCGTATTCCTCCTGTTCAGGGAGTGTATCCAACATTTCCAGTTACTTTTGTTCCAATCCCTCACCTGCTCCCACCTGTCTCCATGCTCAGGGCCTGGGCTCAGCCCAGCAGCACGCCAGCTGCCAGACACCAGCAGTTACTTACTGGTGAGATTACAGGTTAGGAAGGGGCTGGGGGAAGGGCTGCCATAAAACAACACCAGGATGTGAACAAAAATAAACACGGGGAGAAGTGCCAGACGTGGAAGCTGGACAGGGAAGTGGAGAGATTTGGTTGTTTTTTTTTTTCCCCACTGTGTTCACCAGGGCGGGCAGAAGGAGCTGGGGGTACCCTGCAGACCCCCATGTTTCAGATGGCATTGGGACCCCTGTCTGGGTGTGCATGGTGGGAGCAGCAGGCTGCTGCCACGAAGCACTGCCCTGGGGAGCTGCCCACAGCATGGGCAGCTTGGAGACTGCAGGGCAGGCCTAGAAATGCTGCTTTGCTTCCTGTTGTGGGGCTGTTTGGCCCAACGGTGTCCACTGCAGTGTTGGCCTCACGCCCCTTCTCTTTCTGGGTGCTGCAGCATGCTGGGCCCTTCTGTGGGAAGCAGGATGTGCTTGTGCAGCCCTTGGTGCTTCACCCCATGAATAACCTGTTCAGCACAGGGGCAGTGCTGAGCCGTGCCATGCCTGCCCTCAGCTGTTGGTTTGGTGCCGTTTGCTTTTGGAAGCTCTGCTGGCTGCTTGTTGAGGATTTCTAATGGAGGGTTAAATGGAGGATTAATCCCCTGTGTGCCCGCAGTCCGTGCCCTGATGCGCCGGTGTCCCCATGGGGCTGGTGTGCAGCCCACAGCTCCTCGGCTGTGTGCAGCGGGATCTGTTCATGGAGGTGCTGCTGTGGGTTTGCTGTGATAGGAATTGCACGGGTAAATGGTGAGAAAAGCTGAGCAGGAAGGATGTGAGCTACATGAGAGCCGTGCCTGGAAGCTGGCGAGCTTGGCAGTGCGGGGATCAGCGAGTGGTTGGGGCCGGTTGGAATTCAGGAACAAGGCGAACACACGGGGCAGAAGGAAGAGGGCTCTGATTAATGATCGGCTTCCTCAGATCGGACGGAAATGGAAGAGCAGCAGGTTCAACGTGAATGAAAGGAAGCGGTGCCTCACGTTGTGTGTGAGCCGAGCTGCAGGGTGCTCCTGAGGCCGAGCTCTGCACGGCGCCCAGTGCAGGCTCAGTGCCACCTTTGGGCTTCATCTGTGGCTGCATGGAGCGCTGCAGGGCTGCCCTGCGCGGCGGTCATGCTGTGCTGTCCCTGCGTGCCGTGTGATTTGCAGTTCTCCCTGCTGTTAATGTAGGTCAGTGAGGGTGGATGTAGGTGACATCTCCCGGGGCTGCTAAACCCAGCTGTAGCCCCTGCTGTCCCATTGTGGGGGCTGGGGCCCGATATTTGCTGGGTTTGTGTGCACAAAGTAGGGCATGTAGTTGGTAACTCAGTGGCTCTGATGTCCCATGTGGCTGTTCTCTCCCTGGATCTGTTCTACATGAGTTTTGTACAGCTGCATCCCGGTGCCCGGCCTCACCTTGTCCTCCACAGTCAGGGGCTGTCAGTGCTGTGGCTGTGCTCACCTGCTGTCCCCAGCACTCCAAAGGCAGGCTCCTCCATCTTCCTGGAAACCAGCAGCATTCCCAGGAGACTTGCTGTCCTCCTGCCTTCATTTCTCTTGGATCTTCAGTGCCTTTCATGGGGAGTCTTGGAGAGCACGGCACAAACATCCTGGGCTGGCAGCGCTCCCAAAACCAGCAGTGACATCGGCGATGTGGGGTGAGGGATGGCACGGGCAGGGTGCTGTGCTGCTGGGCACTGGGAGCAGTTGTAGCTGTGCAGCCGGGCAGGCCTGCCAAAGACTGACTTTGTTTTTTGTGAAGCGCAGAACTTTTATCTCTTAAAATACCATGAAAATAATTCATGTCTTCAGTGTGTTACTCAAATCTGATCTGCTATTTGAGCCCAGTCAATAGTCCCATTCATCCCACAATGGATTCTCTGTCCCCCTGGCAAACATTTTGCCGTATGAATCCACTCTGAGTGTGTGAAGCGAGGCATACGATGATGCATGGGCTGCAGAGCAGCACAGTGTGCTCGGCTGCTCGGAGCAGAGGACCCAGCAGAGGCAATGGGTGTGAATTAAAGCCTGGTCTCTGTGCTGTCTGTGCATGCAGCCATTGTCGTTCCAGTTTATCCCATTGCCTGGCGTCAGGTCTTCCTTAGGAGGATGTGCTGTCTATTTTTAAAGGAAGCAGAGTACAGAAAGCCGTTGCTGAGAGGATGCTCGCTGAGCTTTGAACGCGGTGCAGCCTCTCCTGGCCGGGCTTAAGGGGTTTGGCTGCACTGCTGAGGGTGGGCAGCACGGCTGTACCTGCAGGGCTCTGTGCGCCGTCCCTTCCCTAGCACACTGACCCCTCTTCTCTCTGTGGTTTTTATTTTGAGTTGAGCGGTGAACCAAAGGCAGGACCTGCCAGCAGCTGTAGCCCCACACTAAATCACTGATTAACCGCAGCCGCCCGGCGGATGGGTTGTTTATTAAATGAGTCATGGCTAATTGTGATGACAG
Organism: Lagopus leucura; assembly: GCF_019238085.1. NCBI lineage: Eukaryota > Metazoa > Chordata > Aves > Galliformes > Phasianidae > Lagopus > Lagopus leucura. The sequence goes on along the minus strand of NW_024962281.1, from coordinate 940,490 downwards.
CTGTGTGGGGTCCCGGCCTGGCGTGGGCTCTGGGGCTGTGAGCTCTCATGGGATCAGGGCTGTGGCTGTCCTGCCCTGAGCACAGAGCTGTGAGCCCCAGCCCTGCCAGGAGGGGCTTCTGCGTTGAAGTTCTGGCCCTGCGTGGATGCAGCGTGGATCAGGACCAGCTCTGAAGTGAGCTTATTTGCAGTGGGTGTGTTTGGGTCTCTGTGCCAGGACGACTGCTGCTGAGATGTTCCAAGAAGTCCCTCATGGGCTCTCCTGATGCTGCTCTGCTCACACAGTCCTGGGCCCGGCCCTGGGTGGAGGGAGGGGTTGCGGGTGCTGGGAGCTGCAGGGCAGCCTCATGCTGCTCCAATGGCCCCCAGAGCCCCACGGGGCAGCACTGCTGGTGGGGTTGGCTGGAACAGCTCCCCGACCTCTTCCTCCTGCAGAGCTGCAGGGCAGCACTGAAGCACCTGAGCCTGTGGCTGTTGGAAGGGCTGTCTGTGCAGGACTTGTGCCCCAGTGATTGTTCATGGTAACTGGCAGATAGTTTGGGAAGCAGATGCTTTTTTTTTTTTTTTTTTTTGAGAAGCTGGAAGAAACATGTCAGCGAGGGAGCAGCTGATGGTTTCCAGTCTTTGTAGTTGTCAGTGAGCGCTGTGAGACCAGCCATCGACAGGCTGGGTGTGGGTGTTGCTTATTAGGAAAAATTTCAGGTTGGATATTAGGAACAAATTATTATCCAGAGGGCAGTCAGCACTGGCACAGCTACCAGGGAGTGGGAGGCACTGCCCCAAAGTGCTCCAGAGCTGTGGGGATGTGGCACTGGGGGACACGGTCTGTGGGCATGGTGCTGGGGTTGGACTTAGGGATCTGAGAACCTCCGTGGTTCTGCGGTTGGTGTAGCCAGATGAGGGATACTTGTGCGGGGGTGAGCAGTGTTCCTTGTGGAGAAGCAGCAGGGTGAGGGCAGTTGGTGTGGAATTAGCCCCTGCACTGCCAGGAGCCTCCCGTGGGGCTGTGCTGGAGCTGCTTGGCCCCATCCAGCTGAGCTGCCTGCTCCCTGTGGCGGGGAAGGAAGGGGCAGGCGGTGCGGTTCCTGTTGTTAAGTGAGCATTAAATATAGATTATTAAGCAATTTTCTTCAGAGGAAGTGTAGCAATGCCGCTGCAAGCATGCACAGTGTTTGGGCAGGGTGAGCACTGAGCCTGCTGTGCTGCGTGCAGCCGGCTGCAAACAGACCCGTGCTTCTGCCCTGTGCAGCAATGCGGTGTTTCCTGGTAGGAACCTGGTGCTGCCCTGCAGGAGCTCTGCCTGCTGCCTCCATGTGCCACAGGGCCGGGATGGGACTTTCCTTGTGCTGGGGGTGGAGTTGTGAAATCAGTTTCTATGTTCTATAAATTCCCTTCTGCATTATTTCCACATGTCTTGGGGAGGGGCTTTGTGTTTGGGAAACAGGCACTCCAGTCCCCAGGTGGTAACAGAAGCCGCTTTGCAGAAGGATGATGTGGACGATTCTTCAGGATGGTGGGGGTGAGGAGGTGGCACCGGGGAGCAGAGATGAGTAGGGGGCAGCACGGGGGACCCCCAGGCTGGAGGGCTGCTGCCTGCTGTGCTTTTGGCCTCTGTGAGCTTTGGAAGGAGCTCTGCAGGCAGAGATGAGCTGAGCTGTTCACGACCTGCCCTTGGCAGCTGTGCCTCTGAGGATGCTAGCAGCCTTGCTGGCGGGACCCGGGCATGCAGGACTTGGTGCCGCTCACAGGGCTGCGGGGAATGATGGACGTGGCTGGGGATCCCTGCTGAGGTCCTGGCTGGGGCCACCTGCCCCACACATAGCTTCTGGATACCCACGGGCTCTTCCCTGTCACTTGGAGCTTGCCATAGCCTGCCATTGGGATGGGGCTGCTGCAGCCCTCCCAGCCTGCCCACGGCCCTGTCTTCTGCACTGCATCAGCAGGGTCACCGCCATCTCCTTCCTTGCCGCCCGTCCCCAGCTGCCTGCAGCTTTCTCCCATTCTGGTACCCTGTGTGAGCTGTAACCCTCTTCCAGGAAGGGCAGAGTTCTCAGGGAGTGGAGCGCTACTGTAGCTGTTCCCGTAAATGTTTTAGCTGGTAACCCTATATTGCAGTAACAAGCCAATACATCACTTTTTAAAGGGCATTTTATTTGGATTGCTTGTTGCCATAGTTACGCAGCTGGACCTCCAGCACGCAGTGCCTGTGCCTGCTTCCTGTCAAGTTGGCTTTGCTAAGGAATTGCGGTGCTGCCATCAGCACAGCCTGTCCTGAACACCCGGGATGGGGATGGAGAAGGGAGAGGAACCCGCAGCAGATGAGGGAGAACGTGGGGCAGGAGCTGCCCTTCCCCAGAGCACGGAGAGGACAGACAGATGGAGAACTTTGGTGACTTGGTCCTGCCGTCGTTTTAGCACGGTGCGTAGCTGACTGCAATGACCCATATTGGCAGCCCAGGTGTGTGCCCGGCTGAGGCAGGACAGAGGGGTTGGGATGAACTCCAGGAGACTCAGCAATGTGCCGTGCGTTTGCTGTTCACAACTCCTCTTCTTCTCAGGTGAATGTTGCACTTGCTTTCTGATAGCTTCTGTTGTGCCAGAAAGAAGCCTTAAAGGAGTGGGGAGTCCTGCTGTGGCGCTGGATTTTATTGCTTTGGTCTGCCTGCTGGCATACAAAAAGCACTGCGTGGAACCATGGCAGATTTTTGATGTGAGGACATGTGCTGGGTGCCTGCCTCGCTCCTGGGGTCTTTAAAGAAGCTGTGTTTTGGCAGCTGGGGTTTACTTAGAAGTGCTGATGTGAGGAGCAGAGAGTACAGCTGAGCTCCCTGCCCCACACTGCAGGGGGTGTTTGTGAGCGCAAGAAAGGTTCAAGTGCTGAGCAGCAATGGGGTCGTGTGCCAGCATCTTTTGTGGGGAGCCTGCTGGCAGAATTTGGGTTTGGTGAAGCTGTGGCTGGGCTGCCAGGGGCATCCCTGCGGGTGGTGGGCCTCCCTGCTGCTCTCTGAGCTGGTGGGGAATGGCCATGGCAGGACCAGCCCCCGGCGGTGCCCGCACCCCTGGCCAGCTGCACTGCTCGGCCTGTGGGGTTTTTCTGCCTTTGTGGTGGTTTTACCTCATTTTTTGGTCAACTGACAAAGGCAGACAGAGAAGTTAAAGGCAGAACGTGTGCAGCCCAGGTTTGACTCATGTGCGTGGGGAGCTGCGGGATTTTGCTCACGCATGAGGGAGGGCAGAAGTTTCTCTCCAGTTTTTGCAGGATTTGGTTTGCTCTCATGCCTGGGGAGAAAACAGGCCTGAGTCAACCCTTCCCTCCCAGCACGCTGCTGCCGTGCTCGTGCTCCTTACACAGGAGGAGTTTGCCCCAAAATTATGATGGGCAGTGGGATGTGAGGTGTGCCAATGGGGTCTGGGCCCCTGGGTGCTGCCCAGCTCTATTTCTGACCAAGCTCAATGCTGTTTTTAGCAGCTGCTGCACCGCGGTGCCTTGGTTGTGTCACTCAGTGGGCGGCTGGGAGTGACTTTCCTTTATCGTTGCAGCACTGGGGGTTATCTCCTCTCTTGGCCTCTCCCATGCCTATTTATAAGTGCTGTAGACCAGTGCAAAAACGTCTTGGGTTTGGGTTGCCCCTGCCTGGCCTGCGGTGGGGAGACAGCGGCCTTGGTCAGGGTGTCTGCAGCCCAAGTGTGGCCAGGGTCAGCATGGAGCCAGCAGAGAGGAAATGGCTCCTTGAGTCATTAGCGTCATCTCCTCGTTAACATCCTCCTCCTTACCATACCAGAGGAGCAGGAGGCTGTTCTGCGCCAGGCTGAAGCCTCTGAGCTTCCGTGGGGCAAAGCTGGGTGCTGTGCTGGGGGTGCTGCTGCACATCCTGGGCTGTGCAGATGCTGCCCTCTGACACTGTGGTGTCAGCATCAATCTGGAGGGCTGGGGGCAAACCTAGCACCCCCAGTCACTCCTGGAGCACCCCCAGGCACTGCACCCTGCTGTCCATTCCTCATTCCTCTGTGGTCCTGCTGCATTAGGAGCACGTTGTGCTGGGTGCAGCTTTGCTCCCGGGCTGAGTTGCAGGCAGGATTAGCCCTGGGGATAGAAGCAGGTGCTGGGAGAGCAGCTTTAGTGCTTGAAGAAAGCTTTCAGCTCCCACCTTCCACCACAAAAGCAGAATGCTTGATCTCTTCCACAGCTCTCGTTTGGTGTTCAGTGCCTGGGAGGAGCAGTCTTTGTGTGAACGCACGGTTTCGTTCTCTGCACGGAAAGGGAAAAGCTCCCTGGATATTGAGAACACTGAACGAAGCGCATGGGGAATTTGGGGAATTTAGCATGGTTGGGGTCCCTGTGCTGCTTCAGAACAAGTTCCTGTCAGGCCTGTAGCTTTGTGGTTCCTGGGGATGTGTGTGCAGGGTCATGGGGCCGGTTTGAAAAGCCAGGCCTGGATCCGCTCAGGTCATCTCGAGTAATAACTTAATAGGATTCGGCTCTTGGAGAGAGTCTGTGACTTGTAAAGCACTCGTTCTCTGCAGCAGTGCCTGTAAACAGAGCTGTGCTGCAGCAGGGCTCGCTCTCTGGGGCAGTGCGGAGCCGTGGGCCCTCACCTCTGGTGCCTGCCCTGCACGGAGGGCCCTTGGTGTAACCTTCCCAGGAGGGCTGGTGGGACCCTGTGCCGGGTTGTGCTGCTGCCCGCTCCCATGCTGATGTCTGCATTTCTCCTCTCACAGATCTGTCGTCGGCCAAGCGCAAGTTTGCGGATTCCCTCAATGAATTTAAGTTCCGCTGCATCGGCGATGCTGAAACAGATGATGAGATCTGCATAGGTGAGAGCTGACGGTGGGTTGGTGGGGGCTCTGATGGTGCTGCCAACCCCAAGCAGAACAGTGCATGCGTAGGGACGAGCACGGACATGGGGGGACCCAGAGGGTCACCACTCCCTGCTCTCTGGAAGCAGTGCATTTCTCCTTGTTCATCAACTTCAGAGCCTTCGCTAGGAGAGAAGCTGTAGCTTCTCACCTGAAGTCTGCCTCTACCAGAGAAAGAAAGGAGGAAGACTCCTTCCTAGATATGGAAGGCCATATCTAGAAACCATCTAGATTGTTATTTGCCCTTTCACATGTGAGGGCAAGGATCTGGAGATGTAGTCATGGCTAGAGGCACTGCCAGTGGCTGTGGTCTGCAGGAGGGGAGCACAGCTTGGCCACATGCCTGCAGGACGTCCAGGCAGCCACTGCAGGACTGTGGGTGAGCGCTCAGAGGGCGATGCTGTGAGGGTCTGGCAGGACTGCGCCCAGCATCTCCCAGTGCTAGGGGACAGCTTCACCTGCTTTGTTCAGTGTTACCCTGTTTCTGCCTGGGCTGGACTTTCAGAGTTCATTGCGCATGTATGTAGTCTGGAGCCAACAGAGCACATGAGATTTAGTCCTGATTTTCTTGCTGATTTGTGCTGGTCTCTTGGCCAAAATAGCTTTCTTATGCAAGTGAGGCTCTGTCTCAAGTGCACACACCGTGCCTGCTGTGTTCGAGTGTTATTTCCCTGGACATTTGGGACAGGCCCCTTGCTCCTTGATGCCCATAGCAGCCAGCCTGCCATAGGAGCTGCTGGGCAGCAGGAGCCAGCCTGAGCAGCAATGAGTGCTAGAAATGTGATGCTATGGCTACTTGGATGTCCAGAATTAAAAAAGAAAATGCTGTTAAATTCTGAAACTGTCCATGTGTCCCTTACAGCCAAGTCTCTGCAGGAGTTTGCCACAGTGCTGCGGAACCTGGAAGATGAGCGGATGCGGATGGTATGGACTTGGGAGTGGGGAGCCTGGGGATGGAGAGCGGGTCTGATAGCAGCACTTCAGCTGCCTTCTGGCCGCTAATCTGATGTGCAGCTGGAGGAAGGTGAAGTGTGTGTGTTCCAGTGGGCGGTGATGGCAGTTTGTAGGGAGGGATCCTTGGTACAGCAGCCCCAGTGCTGGTGTGTCTGCAGGGACTGAGCAGAGAGAGGTGGTCAGCAGCACAGCTCTCAGCTCTGAGTGGGACACAAAGTGCCCACGTGCACAGTGCTGCCCAGCTGGGGACCACAGGGTGACTCTGTGTCCAACAGATTGAGAACGCCAGCGAGGTGCTGATCACACCGCTGGAGAAGTTCCGCAAGGAGCAGATTGGTGCTGCTAAGGTAGGTGGCTTTGGCCTCACATCGCTGTTGGGTCTGTGAGCCTCTTCATGGCTCGGGGCAGTGCTCAGAGCTGCCTGGTGCTGTCTGGGATCTGATGTGCCGCAGGGACGGGCTCTGCTGGCCCCGGGTGTGGGAGGGAGACAAGGACGATCCGGCTTACGTGAAGTGCCTTGGTGTTTCCTGGTTCACCCCCAAGCAAGTAATGCGCCAACATGAGCTGTTGACCAACAGTTAGATTTTTTTTCTTCCTCCAAACCAGAATTAACGTTTTGCAAGGTGAATCCTCAGTCTCCGAACTCTCAGTCAGCTGAAACCTTTCAGTTCTGTGCTCACCCGGCCCCAGTGCATTGGAGATCTGGGCACTGTCTGGCAGGGCGAACCCGGGAACACACCCATGTGTCCCAGGCTGCTGTGGGACAGCCTGTCCCTGCCCGCCTTTCTTTCCTGCCTTTGTTCTGGAATTCGAAGCACTGCCCGCGGCTCTGCTGTTGTTATAACAGCCTGCTGCTGACAGCAGGGAGCACGTGCCAGCCAGCGGGGCTGTTTGCACTGCAGTGGTGTGTCCTGTCCTAAGGTTGCTCTGGTTTGACTTGTGCAGCCAGAGGAGAAAAACCTCCAGGGGGATCCTACAGAAGCAGCACTGGCTATTGATGTGCTGGGTTCTGTCGGTACACGGGGCCTTGCTGCCTTTGAGGCACTGGTTGGATGTCCCCTGGTCGGGCAATCTGGGAGTGCAGCTCTGCACGATGCTGCTTTTAGTCCAGGAGTCAGCCCAGCTGTTCCCTCTGTGCCCTGGTGCTGGTGTGTTTGGGGCTGCAGTGTTCTGCATGGCTGTCTGCGAGCGCTGACAGCTCTGCACGTTGCAGAGGGCTGCTGTCCTGCCCCACACAGGGCCGTGGGCTGGGTGCTGCTGCCCGTCCCTCTGCAGCACCTCGTGGCTGCCAGTCCAGCATCCATCAGTGCCTTGGAGCTGTGCACAGCTGGGTAATGAGAAGCAGATGAGGGAGCTGCTCCCTGCTGCTGCCTCCCTTCCCTGTCCAACTTGGGCTCTTCAAAGCGTGTCTGTTCTGGGTGTGGCTTTAGGGCTGCTATCAGTTTTTGGAACAAACTTTAAACAAAGCCAGCTGCGTGGCCTTGCACGGGCATCTCTGAGCAGGGCAGGAAGCTGAATGCTGGGCTGGGGGCTGTGCTCCCGTGTGGGTCCCATGGGCGGTGTCCTCAGCATGCTGCTGGGTCTCCTCGGCTGTTGTGGTGCTGCTGGATCCAGGCTCACACTGTTCTGTTCTGCAGGATGCCAAGAAGAAATATGACAAGGAGACTGAGAAGTACTGTGGTGTCCTAGAAAAGCACTTAAACTTGTCTTCCAAGAAGAAGGAATCCCAGCTCCAGGAGGTGAGAGCAACCTCGAATTTTCAGTGTCTAGCAGTAACTGCATTGAGGTTTTTGAGTATTTTCTGCATCTTCTAGTGTTGGTTTCCTTGGCTATAAGCTACTTTTTTTCCTGTGCTGACTGTGAGTGGCAGGTTTTTCCCTCTTCCTTTAATCAAAGGGGACAGAGCTGTTTTGGTGAGTAAGTCAGAGCGATCCCAAAATGGATAGCAATCAAAAAGGATAGAGAGCTTGTAATTAAAGAGTGTAGCAGTAGGGGAACTGGTTCTGCTGCAGGCTTCCCATGTGCCATAACAAATCATGTACGTTTTTATTCTCCTTCTCTAGAAGTGGCTGCACTGGCTTTGAGCTTCGTGGGAAGAGTGATCAGGCTTAGTGCTTCTAAACTGCTTTAAGAGCCTGTTACTTGGGACGTAGTTTGCTGCTGTGCCAAATGCTCTTACTGGATGAGAAACCTGCTTTTGCAATCACTGCTCCCATGTCTGGAATTCCTGAGCTGCCCAGGGCTGGGGCAGGCGCTGCGCTGCTGGGCAGAGTGCTGGCATGTCACCGAGGGCTCGGTGGGCACAGTGATGATCTCTGCACTGGGGCAGCTCAGCTGTTTGTGGCCCAACTGTGTGCGGACCCATCTGTCTCAAGAGAGCAGACTGGTACGGCTGTGGCACGGAGTCATCTTCCACCAAATCAGGGCTGGAGAGGGGTCTGCATCTGGGCTGCCGTGCCTGGCTGTCCTGGCAGGGATGTTCCGGGTCTGTGAGCACTTTGCTTTGTGGCAGCATCCCTACATCCCAGCAGGTGCAGAGCTCTGCTCTTGTGGCTCTTCAGTAACCTTTTAAACCCATATTCTGGTTCATGTTTAAAATTCTATGGAGAGATACTGGAGTGGAAGGATTTCTTTATGGAGAAGGAGCTACTTGTGGCTGCAGCAGCGTTTTACGGAGCTGTGATGTCATGTCCTGCCCAGGGTATGGGAGCAATACAGGAGCCAGGGCAGCTAAGTGTGGGGTGTTGCTGTGCTGTACCACGCAGATGCTGTGTGTGGTGCTGTGCCATGCAGAATGCTGGCTGCGTGTGCTGTGCTGTGCAGCACGGGCTGCTGGTGTATTTAGCAGTGCTGGATGCTGGTGCCATCTGCTGGCATCTTCCACCTCACACTTCGACTTTTGCTACAAAAGCTGGAACCAGCTGCTGCTGCTCCTGGGTTCAGGAGTTGGGATCTTTCTCGCCTGAGACATTACAAAAAGCAGTTATGGCAGATGTCCTCAGGAAGGGTGCTGATGAAATGGTAATGATTTAGGAAAACCAACGCCAGCTGATTATTACCAGCCTGAAGCCCTCTTAGACACCCTGACAGCCAGAGAGGAGAGTTTGTGTCAGGGCAGTTTGGTGTTTTATGTTTCCTAATCTCTTCCTGCTGTCCACATCTGGAAGGTGGTGGTGGCCACATGCGTGACTGCTGCAGCAGAGCAAGAAGAGAAGGAAACCATGGGAATTCTCTGCTGCTCTGGCTGCTGACCAATTAAATAACACCCTGAGTCTAATCTGTTGTTTAACTCCTGGCGAAGTTCTTTTGTTGCATCACATTTAGTGCTCAGTTTGCTGAAAACTCAGCCTCTTCACCACAGACACCCAGCACAAGTGCTGCAGGCAGGTCTCGGGGAAAATGTTCCACTCTATGGCCGTGTCCTATGGAAAATCAGGAGTGAGCTGAGGAAGGAGGAGGGGGATGCCTGTATTCCTTACCCTGCTATCAGTGCAGCGGCTCTGCTCCAGCACACAGTGAGGCCCTTCTGTTGGGGAATATCCCAAATTCTGCTCCCTTCTGCTTTCTCTCCCAAGCAGAGGGCATGTGCTGTCCCCTGGCCCGGCACAGGAGCAGCCCTCACTGGTGGCATGGTGGGATGTGTGTGTCACTGCCTGGAGCCCACGGTGCTGCTGGCAGCCTCTCGATGCACTGCTTTCCAGAAAGTGCAGAATTGCCTTTCGTTGTCAAGTATGCAGCAACTTCTCCTTTCTCCCACTTTTAATTCGTGTTCTTCTACCCAGCTGTCAGGGAGGTGTGAACGTGAGTCATCGAAAACGCTTTTTTTCAGCTGAAGAAGGAGCCTGTTCATGTGAATCAGGTTTCTATTTAATCGCCGTGCCATCTGTCCAGCCCCAGACTGATGTCTGAAGCTGAGTTGGCATCCCACGTGGACGCACCCCCATCAGCCCCTGCTATCCCGTGCTGTGGGGCTGGCTGCTCCCAGCCACGCTGACCTCGTGTTTCCTCTTTCATCTCCTGGTGCCTGCAGGCAGACAGCCAGGTGGACCTGGTTCGGCAGCATTTCTACGAGGTCTCCCTGGAGTATGTCTTCAAGGTGCAAGAGGTCCAGGAGAGGAAGATGTTTGAGTTTGTGGAGCCTGTAAGTGAACCCAACCCTTTTCATCCCACAAAACTGCTTGAGGGATGTGTTACTGTGTGAGGACTGACGGGGAGCCAGGCTGGGGCATGGGGTGTCCCTGCATCCCTGTTACTGTAGGACAGGTTTGGGGGCAGGGGCAGGACATGTGCTTAGGAAAAGCCCTTGGTGTGGGGCTCAGCCCCAGACACGCAAAGCGTTTCTTTGTATGTATTGTGGGCATCTCTATTGTGAGGGACTGCGCCGTGGGGCCTGCTGACAGCTGCAAAGGGAATGGGCTCAAGTGGGAGCAGAAAAATAGAAGCTGGAGAGACTGTAACTTTCAGGGCAAAAGAGTGCAGGATTGACAGAACGAGAAAAGAATTAAGCTTTGTAGGACCTGCCTTTTGCTCACTGCTAAGTCCTCTACTGCTCCTCCAGGAATCATAGAACGTCTTGGGTTGCAATGGACCCCAAGGATTGTCGAGTTCCAACCCTCCTGCCACAGGCAGGGCTGCCAGCCACTAGATAAGTACTGGATCAGGCTGCCCAGGGCCCCATCTGACCTGGCTTTTCTCACCTTCGGGGTTGGGGCATCCACAGCCTCTCTGGACCGCCTGTGCCAGCACCTCACCACTCCCTCTGTAAAGAACTTCCCCCTGACACCTAATCTAAACATCCCTTCCTTTAGTTTAAAGCCATTCTCCCTTAACTTATTATTATCTACCCGTGAAAAATACATGGTAGAGTCAAAACCTCCTCTGCTGTTTGCAAGGAGTCATTCCTACTGAATGAAGAATAGCTCCAAGTCCAGAGAAGCATGACCAGGCTGTGACTGCCTGGCTTGGTGCCACATCTCAGCTCCCAGTGCAGGAGGGGGGTGGAATTGGGGTATCAGTTGGGTCATTGGGGTTGATTGAGGCAGGAGGACAAAGTGGGCTGGAAGAGAGGGCTGCACTGACAGTCTTGATTCGTTTTGCCCCAACGCAGCTGCTGGCCTTTCTGCAAGGGCTTTTCACCTTCTACCACCACGGCTATGAGCTTGCAAAGGACTTCAGTGACTTCAAGACAGAGCTGACCATCAGCATCCAGAATGTAAGTGTTTGTGTTGCTGTGCCTGTCTGGCAAAGAAAACTCACACACACTTTGGTAGGTTTTAATTGAGACGGTTTCTCTCTTTGTGTCTGTGTGCCCTCAAGCAAAGGGCTTGACAGTGTAATTGAAGCAAATTCTTTGTTATAAATAACGCTGTGCCATGCACACAGTCTGAGTGGCAGTTCTTCTGCACAGTGTCTCAGCCTTCGCATGGGTGCTGCAGGGTTGTTCCTGTTTTGATTTGCAGACGAGGAATCGCTTTGAAGGAACGAGGTCGGAGGTTGAATCGCTGATGAAGAAGATGAAGGAGAATCCTCACGAGCACAAAAACATCAGTCCTTATACCATGGAGGGGTATCTCTACGTCCAGGAGAAACGTAGGTGCTGAGGGCAATGTGGGGTGTGGGTGTTGGGGGACACTGCTGGGACACAGAGGCAAATTTGTCAGAATGCAGAATGTGGGGGCACTGGCCCTGCGGTGGGCTGTTGTGGCATCAGTCAGTGCTTGGGGAGTCTGCTTCCTCTTCCTCCTGAACGAGAAGGGCTAGCAATGCTTATGCCACCTGTAAAGTACAACAAGAATCGTGGATAGAGAGACGTGTCATGTTAAACGATGGTTAAACTTACAGCTTAATAATGGGTGTGCATTGAAGCTCTGCTGGTTCTGGGGGTAAAAGCTGCGTTTGCTTTGCAGGTCACTTTGGGACCTCCTGGGTGAAGCATTACTGCACGTACCAGCGGGAATCCAAGCGGATAACCATGGTGCCATTTGACCAGAAATCTGGAGGAAAAGGGGTGAGTGTCTCTGCAGGGCCCTGGGCAGAGCTACAGGCTGCTCCGGCTGAGCCAACCTCAGCAGTGGGACACCGACACCAGCAGGTGGCTCACCTTCACTTCAGCTGAGTGAGTGCCACACGGGGAATGAGCTCTGCACCTTGCTCAAAAAAAACAACTCCAGCAGATGTCTGGGAGCTGTCAGCTGCCCTGGCAGCACTGCTGGTTTCCTGATTGTTTGGAGCCACTCAGACACAGCTCTGTTTCATGCTCTACTCTCTGTTCCGGTGTCTGCATGCAGCTACCTGTAAGGACAAGTTTACAGCAGCTGCCTGTAGTTACAGACCGGCCTTTCTCCTCTTGTCTTAGATCTGTCCTTTATTTATTTCTATTTGTGAAAGGAGAAAGCTTTACAAACTGAAGCCTGTGCAGCTGCACGCTGGTCCTGCTCAGGTTGTTTTGACCACATGGGATGTGCAGCATGCTGAGCATCTTGTCTGTGTGCTGGGTGCCCTGCAGTCTGTTAGTGCCAACCGGTGCACCGTTGGTGCAGCGTAAAGAGATGGGGTCACCCAAGGCTCTGCCTGCTCTTGGCCTCTCGAGCATTCCTGGGGCTGCAGCTGGCATCAGATGGTGGTTCCAGGGCAGGGCAGTTCCTGAATACAGAGTGCTGAGCCAGGCTGATGAGCTGCAGAGTGCAGGCGGCCCCCCAGGAGCAGCCTTGCAGAAACCGTTCAGATCTGTCTTCCTGGGTCCCTGCTGTGGCCCTAAATAGGTTTCCTGGAAAATGATGATGTCAGGGAACAGGGTGGTCAGCCAAGGTGTCAGCTGGAACAGCACAGAGTGCACAGAAAAGTGGCTGTCTCCAGGAACTCGCTCAGAATTTGCCTTGTATTGAGTCATCAAGGGATTTTAAAAATTGCAGGAGAATTTTGTGTGCTGGCAGAGTCTGGGCAGGGGTTTCCTCCAGCAGAGGACAGCAGTGTGCGCAGATCCTGCCTGACCACTGCTCGGCGTGGGGAAATCCAGTACTTGGATGCAGATGCCTGGATGGGAGAATGCTTTTGTCATTGCTTTGTCAAATAATAAACATCTTAAGGCATACTTGCTCCTGTTAAGAGTTTCTGTGTGAAGAATGCTGCCAAATATGCAGCCAGTGCCAGAGTGAAAATTGACAGCCAAGGTTATGATGCATTGTTCAGCAATGGAAAATAAAACTTTGCCCAATAATTGTGGTCCAGCACTCCCTGCCTGCCTGAAACATGGGTTGTACGATACTCAGTGCATAAATGTAGTCTGCATTCAGAAAGGATGGTTTCTTGGTTTTGGCCTAAGCATTTTGGATATGTGTTAATGCATTTCTAGCAGGTGGTGAGTGGCTGATGTTGCCAAACAGCCCTTCTGGTTTGAGTGCACTGGTTGGGGCCTGGGGGCAGGCATATATGGAGGGGTTGTTCTCCTCCTTATCTGTGATTTTGTCTCTTCTCAGGGAGAGGATGAAGCCGTTATCCTGAAATCTTGCACACGACGGAAAACCGACTCCATTGAGAAGAGGTTCTGCTTTGACGTGGAAGCCGTGGATCGGTGAGTGCAGGGGCAGGAGGCTTTCCTGGCTGCTGCCCGGGTGGATTTGGTGTTTGCCTTCTGCTCCGGTCATGGCATCTGTGGCTGGGAAGCATTAGTCCATGGGAACGCGCTTCCCCTGCTGTTCCTGGCCAGGTGCTTGCAGGATGTTGAATCAGTGCTTCGTTTTACAAGGTACCGAGTTTACTTTAGGCTCTCAGAACTTAATGGTGTTGTAGCATTTTTGCAGACTCTGGGCATGTGAGCTAAATGGTCACGAGTGTGGCAAAGTCGCTGCATGTGTTTTGGGAGGAATGGGATGCCTCTTTCCTGCATGGGTTCTGTGCTGAAAGAACTTCAGCTCTTGTGATGCTCTGCTGTAGATGTCGATGATGGAAATCCAGCTTGCGTCTTTGGACGCTCTAAATTCACATCTTTTTTCCTGAAGTTATAAAATGCTTCCTGGCCTGATTTTCCTTTGAGCAGCTGAACCAGACATACATCTGCATTCGGTCTGTAGCACTAGGAATGAGAGCCTTGTCACTGCGTTGAACTAGTATCACACGTGTGCTATATACACACAGGAGAACCAGGCTGAGCTGCTGTTCTGAGCAGCCTTTGTTGGTCACTGCCTCGTGTTTTCCTCTCTGCAGGAAGTTACGTGCTTTACAAAAAGCCCTTTGCTGGCTGTAGTGTAAATACAAGGAGGTCTCCCCCATAAGAACTCCAGTTCAGCAGAACTCAAGGTGCTGGTGGTGCTGGCTGCGTTTCCTGGGCATCTGTCAATTCATCCATGCGTGCCCAGCCCTTCGTGGTGGGGACGCTGAGAGCAGATGGGATTGGGATGGTCTTGTAGCTGCTGCTCGCTCTCTGTGGCTCTGCTTTCCTCCAGAAAGCTGCAGGATTTCTGCTGACGTTGGCATTTTTTCCCTCTGCTCTAAGGGGAAGTGTTGGTTTTGTTTTTTTTTAAATGTGAAAATCAAAATAAACCCGGGAGGAGGAGAAGCCAGCCACCACAATAGCTTTCTTCTGTCGTGCTTTCAGAGCCAGCCGAACCTCCCCTTGATGTCTGCAGCCTGCTGGGCACAGGATCAAGAGCTGCTCCAGAAATATGCTGCTAAATGTAAATAATGGCAGGGGAGTGGCAACGCGGGGAAACCTGAGAAATTGCTCGTTTCACGTCTGCGTTCCCGATTCCCTGCCTGAGAGGGCTGTGAGAGCAGGAAGCGCAAACTGACGGGCTGCTTTTCCCCAGCAGACAGGCAGCTCTGCGTATTTCTGGTACCAGAATTTGTCCTGAGTGCTCCTGAATAACAGCACCTTCTGCAACGGGTGAGCTGAGGGGAAGAGGAGGCAGAACTCTCTGCCAGTGTCCGCCCCATCTCTGACCCACTCTGGAGCCGTGCCTGCGGGCCTGAGGTGTGGCTGTGGGCTTTGCTGGAGATCCCCCGCTCCTGGCTGGCGCTCCCCGTTGGCCTCCCATGGGAAGCAGCATGTCGAGGAATGGCTTTCATGCCAGCCCAGGGCTGTGGGGGCTCGGCAGCATGTGGGTGCTGCCCCACAGCTGAGCTGTGTGGTGTGGGTGCTGGTAGGGATGGATGGGTGCTAGGCATGTGGTCTGTGCTGGTTTGGGTCACCAGGAGGGGGATTGGATAAGGCTGCACCCCGCTCCTCACACAGGCCCAGCGATGGCATGGCTCTCACTAAGGGTGCTGCAGCACATCCGTGCCCGTTTTGCAGCATGGTTTGTGCTGTGGGCTGTTTGTCGCGGTCTGGTTGTGTTTTAGTTTTGGCCTGTGGACCTTTTGTTTTGTGGTTGGTTTTTTTTAATTGTCTCTGCTAATAAAGAAGTTGGAAACTTGACGTCTTGTTCTTCAGCCCCACGCAGGAAGTCTGGATGTCATTAAGGCAAACAGATCCCCGGGATGCTCCTCTGTGTCACATATGTGCTGTGTTTTGACTGTGAGCAGTTTTCCCTCTTTCTTTTCTGTATGCAACTTCAAACTTACACCATGGGGACCTGCCCAGACTCTACATGGGGCTTGTTTAATTGATGCTAAGCCGGCTGGGCATAGAGCAGCTTATCCCTGCTTCGTTGTGTCTGGATGAGCCGTGGCTCTCTGCTGCCGTGGGGCAGTGCTGTGGGTCAGGGTGACACTGCTGTGTGCTGCTGGGGGCTGTGCTGCACCTGTCTGTGGGGCTGAGGCCAGCGTGCCAAACCCAGCATGCAGCCATGCACGCCTGTAAGGCCGGAGTGCGTTGCACGTTTCATTTAAGTATTCTTATCTCCTGTTGCCATGAATTTTGGGTGGCTTTTCAAACTGTTGATCCCAGTTTGGGAAGGTGCTTTAGGGCTCTGGGGTGAAAGCAGGCTGTGGCTCAGCAGAGCCCTGCAGCCTGGAGGTGGCAGCCTTGGCTTTGCTTCCTTTGGTTGCACTCAGAGGCACAGACCTGGGCTCTTGGTGTGCTGGGGGGGGCATGCAGCGGGGCTGGGGGCTTGGGCTGCTTTAAATAATGGCCAGAGAAGCTGTTTGAATTGAAAGCTGATTGGAGAGGATGTGATTTTCTCCTCCAAGGATGATTTGGCGCCCCTGAACTGAACGCCTTGAGCCTGGTCTGTTATTGCAGCATTGCTTCCTCTTCCTATTGTCTGACAGGAAGTCCAAAATTCCCAATATTGAAGGCAGAATCACAGAACTGTAGGGGTTGGAAGGGACCTCCAGAGATCATTGAGTCCAACCCCCTGCCAAAGCAGGTTCCCTACACCGAGTCACAATGTGTGATAGAGGCATTTTCTGGGAAGACTAAGAGCTTCCCAACCCTGCCTTTGCCAATAGTTCTGGGGCGGTTAGGAGTGTTGTAGCTTGTAGCTGAGAAGACACTGAATATATATATATATATATATATATATGTATATATATATAATATATTTATATACTTTGTTATACCAAAACAGACCTCAGAATGGGGTTCCAGCATCTGGCTGAAATATTCCCTCATGTGATGGACAGTGTGGTTTGCTGGTAATGCCCTTTTTTCAAACTAAACTAATTTGGAGTCTCTGTGCATTAAGTCAGTTTTATAAACAAGGTAAGCAGGGATGTCAGCCAATGTCTTACCAAATGAGCCTCAGGAAGGGGAGGATCTCGTTTGGCTGATGACAGAGGCTTTGAAATTTAGGACAGTCCAGGTGGTTTCTCTGGGCCAGAAGCTTAGTGCCCCTAATGGCGATTGGCACTTATGGGAATCGGAGGTATTTGGTGTGTGGGGTTTGGGTCCCTTAGTGACTGATGGGAGCAGGAACTCTGCTGGTCCCGCTGTGCCCCGGAGCAGCTGGCATTGCTGCATGCCCTTCGCTCACCGGCTGCTTTTGGTGCCATGCAGCCATGTGTGTTCCATGCCTGGTGTCACATTTCCAGTGGCCTTTCAGAGTGGTTCACAGGGAGCTGCTGGAGCTGCTCAGCCCAGTCTGCACGGCGAGCTGCGCTGCGACTGATGGCAGAGCGCATCTGCAGCATCGGAGGGGAAGCTTGCCTTGTAATGAGCAGTGGGACCTGAGCTGGGAGTCCCCTAATTCCCTGCCTTCCTCATCCCCTTCCACACCTCCTGTGCTTCTCTGCTCGTAGCGGGGCTGGAAGCTTCCTGGCCCTCTAGCCCTGTTATTAATCCATCTTTAGGCTTTCTCATTCGGCAGTTTAGATTGTCTCGATGTGATAAGCAGTTGCAGGAGTTGAAAGTTCTTATCTATTTCTATTGCTTTCATTATTTGTTTGTTTTTCTGGAAGGAGCAACAGCTAGGGGACTTTCTCATTTTCTCTGCGTGCTTAGTCATAGCTCCTTAAACCCAGGCTGTTTTTCACAAAAGCAGAGATATTGAGAAAATTCAAATTTCCTGTGTGGTCTCATATGGAAAAAATAGGTTTTAGATTGTAGCATATCAAAAATTTACTTTCTTGCAAAGTGTTTATCGTGTTCCACTCTGGTCTCACGCTCCTGCATCTTTTCAGTCCAGAAACTTTCCTTCCAATCACATTTCCCCATTGCGTCGCAGAAGAAGGCAAAAGGCTCTTGGTGCTGGGAGGTAAATGCCTGCTGCAGCCCCCAGCACTGGGTTGGAGGTTTGTTATCTTTGAGCCACAGAAGTCAGTGTTGATGTTTTCACTCTTGCTTCTGGGGTGAGCAATGCCACTGGGGCACAGGGGAGTCCTCTGCTGTGTGCAGCACATCAGGGACACAGATGTTTGTGTGTTAGGTGAGGGAACAGAGATGGGCATGTCACGTTTATCTTCTGGGAGAGGAAGCCAGAGGGGGCCCTTCCCTGTCTCAGGCTCTACGCTGGGTAGCTGAGATACCCACAATCTGGCACACACACTTCTGGCAGCGGTTGATCTTTGAGGAAAGCCCTGACCGTGGGGCTGGCTGTGGATGTGGGGCTGGCTGTGGATGTGGGGCTGGC
>NW_024962281.1:865490-922665 GCF_019238085.1 Lagopus leucura | reverse complement strand
ATGTGGGGCTGGCTGTAGATGTGGGGCTGGCTGTAGATGTGGGGCTGAGGACAGCTTTGTGCTGCTGGGATGGATGGGATGCTGGCCCGGCCATCCCAACCTGAGCGCGTGGCACCCCGTGGGCACGGTCCCAATGAATAATGGATGAGCCATAATGTGTGGGGTGCATTTGGAATGCGTCACAGCCAGGAAGATGGTTGTGCTCGGGAAAGTGGTGCAATGGATGCTCTGGCAAATGAGCACTGTGGGAGGAAATGCAGAGCTGTTTGCAATGTAAATGGATTTTTAATTCGGGTTTGCAGCCCCTCCCTGCACGCTGGTAAGTTTGGCTTTGAAGTGAAGCCCAAAGAGTTGTTATCGCTCAAAGGCAGAACAAACATTTTCCCATTATCGCTTCTGTCCTGTGCGTGGGGGAACCTGGCACTGGAGATACCTGCACTGTCTTTCTGGGACCTTGTCAGTTCTCTTAGGGGCCAGCATCAATTTTACTGGAGTGAACAGTTTCAATGTGTTTGTGTTGTTGTTTCACGGGAGACAGAGATCTCTATTTCCTTTGCCCTCCCTGGGTTGCTGGAGCTCCCCCGCCAGCCGGCCTGAGCTTGGGCTGAGCTGCCCACCGCCTGCCTGCATTGAGGGGGAGGGAGCTGCCCCCAGCCCATCTCCAGCCCCTTGGCCCCTCAGCCCTTCTCCTGCTGCCCCTGTCTCCCCCAGACCACGTTGTCTGCACAGCACTGAGCTTTGTTCCCTGTGCTGACAGCATTCGGTGCTGGCTGTTGAGCGTTTTCTCTCTCAAATGGGGTGATGGTTAAGTGGTTTCCTCTTCCCTTCGAAATGAGTAAACTTCCAAACCACTAAGCTGGTGAGTATGGAATGACTCACCAATAGGATTAGCGGAGATCAAATACATTATGTCTGATTTACTTGGACCTGGATTTGTTGCAAGCCTGAGCATGCTGCTGCTGCTGCTGCGAACCTGCGCTGGGCTGCCTTGCGCGTGCTGCGAGTGAGCCCTGGGGTTGGCTGGCGAGGGGTTATTTCTCTGTTCCTTGCCCTTAAGTACCACAGAGCGATGGGAACGGGCCAAAACCACCACACTGAGCATCCCTGTTCATGCTGTCATCTCTGACAGAGGATCAGCTCCTACCAAGAACTGAACAGCTTTTGTGCAGTGATCCTCTCCCGCTGGATCGCTTTTAGAAAGTGCAAGTCAGAAGTGAGCCCTGTTCCCAGGCCGTGTGGAGTTCTGCATTTAGTGGTCCCAAAGCATGCAACTGCCATGGCTCTCTGCCTCACCCCTGCGTGTTTCCTGCTGCAGGGCTGGGGCAGCTGTGTTTTGCTGGGTTGGGAGCTGCAGCATTACGCTCTCTCTGCTGCAATACCTTCTGAGAATGAACCCTAAAATCCCCCAGGCATTGCTGCAGACAGCTCTGACAGCCACTCCTGCTCATGCTGGATACATGCCTGTGTCTTCCCTGTTGCCAGGGCTTCTGCCCGCTCTCCTCCTGCAGAAATAGCAGCTGCACTGTGCTAATGCATCTGAAAATAGCCTGGAATGGAACAGACCGGGCCAACCGAACAGAACAGAAAAACTCATTGGATTTGCCACCTCAGCTGTGTCACTGAGCCCCTGCGGGTCCCGGGGTGCTGAGGGGCAACCTGTGTTCCATGGTGTGCTGCACCAGGAGCTGGAGGGTGCTCTGCTGTGCTCAGTCAGTCACGACTTTGGTGACAGAACAAGATAATTGAGTGTTAGCTCCTGGTGTGGGAAGGGCAGAGCAAGGTCGCTTGGAAGTGGTGGAGGTGGTGCTGGCCCTGAGGCGAACGCCTGGCTGGTTTTGTTCCCTGACCCCCCCTGCTTTGCGTGCCAGCACTTGGGCCTGTTCTTTCCCCTTCTCATTAAAATAAATAAGCAGCCACAGAGTTGGTTTTAGCGTGTAGCTCGGGGGCTGTTGTGTGGCTAAGAGCAGGGGTCAGGGGCACAGCACGGTCACACTGATGTGAGCGTTTCGGGGACAAAAGTGTTGAAATTCCTGATGCAGCAGAAGGTCCCCCTGTGAGCTGGTGCTTGGGGTGGTGGGACATGGAGTGTGGGGACACAGGGGCGTCCTGCTTGCTCAGGTGCCTTCCGTGTCCATTACGTGGATGTGCTTTTAGCTCAAAGGCAGATGAGCTGTCTGGGGTGCAGCGTCACAGAGTGCCTGTCATACTGTAAAACCACTGCAAATGTGTGTTGATTATTGGAGATGCCTTCTGCTCCTTTTTGGTCCTGGCTGGGACCTGCAGGGACTTCCCAGAGCGGTTAGGCTGGCATCAGCCGCACCGTGCTGGGGCTTGGCGAGGAGGAAGGTCGTCATCTTTCTTTCTCTGTTTTACACAAGAACTTAATCTGTGTCTTGTTTTCTGACCTGCAGCTTATTTATGGTATTCCCTTTCTCCCTGCAGGCCCGGCGTGATCACCATGCAGGCGCTTTCGGAGGAGGACCGAAGGCTTTGGATGGAGGCAATGGACGGCCGGGAGCCGGTGAGCAGAAACATTGGTGCAGAAGTATTGGAGGAGAGCATGGAGAGCTCTCTGTAGCCTGGGGCAGCTCGCTGGCCACAAAGCAGGCAGCCACGCAGCGCCTGCCAGCCGGCCCGGGAGCTGCATCGTGGGCAGAGCCCCTGCCGAGAGAATAGCTTAATCCTTTGGTTAAATATTTGAGGTAATACTGTATCTCCTGTGCTCCAATTGCTCGAAGGTGTGGTGGAAGGGAGGTGGGTAGGCTTGGCCAGCACAAACACGCTGCTGTGCTGTGCTGAAAGGAAAACACGGCAAAAAGAGCAGTAGAAAAAAGTACGCTGTAGATTTCTAGGGCTTTCCGAGTCCTGCAACTCGTCTGGCAACCGTTTCTGGGTCTTACAGAGAACTGCAGATCTTGTGTGAGTGGAGGAGTGGAGCCCATTCCCAGTACTCAGTGGTATTCTTCTCAATGCTGTGCTTGCTTCTGCTGTGCCAAAGCTGCACAAGCTGCCTTACTGCTGGGAGGGAATATGGAAGCTTTTTGGAAAACTGAATTTTTTGTTCTGAACACATATGCAGACTTTAGTGCTGAGTTTTCTGAGCTTTGCCCTGCTCTGACTGGGCTGCTGCGGATGAGTGCTGCATGGGCTCTGTGTGTCGGTGGGATAGAGTGGTCCCATCCAGCAGTGGCAGTGCCACCATTGTGGAGGAGCCCATGGGTGCCAGGTGCAGCACAGTGTGGGCCTCTGCCTTGGCATTATTGGGAGCATGCAGGATGTGAAAATAAACTTTGCAGGCAGTTGGAGCCACGGCAGGACCATCCACGTGTGTTTGTGGAGTAAATGTCTGCTACTGGGCTGGAGCTGGGATCTGGCAGCCAGAGTTGGATCCACGTGGGGATCAGGATGGCCAGGTCCAGCACAGCCCTGTGGCCTCAGGCTGGTGCTGGTTTGAGCAGAGCCCTCCCCCTGCAATGTGCAGAAAGGTCCTTGTTTGTCAAAAAGCATTCTTTAAGCCACGTGGATACGCACGGGGCTGAGCGGTGAGCGCTGGAAGGCACGTGCTGGGTGTAGTCGAGCAGCTTGCTATTGAAAAACCTGCAGTGATTCATACACCCGGATGGCTGTGTGTGTGAGGCGCTGTGCTGTATCTCAGATGAAGCATTTCATTCAGGATTTCAGCTGGGATTCAGCCTGGAATCAGGGATTCACTTGGCAATTCAGGTGTGATGGGACTTTGGGAGATTTCTGGTCCAGCCTTCTGCTCCAAGCAGGTTATTGAAGCCAGGCGAGGAGGCAGACTTACTGCCCTATGGGGCACCAGCTCTGCTGCTTGGCCACCCTCAGTAGGAGAGTTTCTCCTATACCCATTCTGAGCATCTCCAGTTCCAGTGTGCACCTCTTGTCTGCCATCCTGCCATGCTCAGCTCTGAGCCTGGCGCTGCCTTGTGATGCCTTGTTGGTCTGAGGGTTGCTCCCAGGTCCCCGTGATGCTGAACAAGCCCCTCTCCGAGCCAAGTGAAGCCCACTTCCTAACAGGGCATGTGCTGTGCTGTGTAGCTTGGACCTACCACTGATGGTGATCACACCTTTCTGCCACTCCCTTGAGTCACGTTATGCTTCTGGGATAGAAATGCACATTTACACCTGCAAACACACCATTTCCAAGAAGAGGAATTGTGAGAGATGCAAGCACAGAGGGCAGAAAAGAGACTCAGTATGCTTTGCCTGCTCAGGACAACCCCTGCTGTCTTTCTATCATCAGCTCTGCTTGGCCTGCTCCTTTTGGTCTTGAGCTGAGAGGCTCTGTCCTGGGGCAGCTGTGGTTGGAGGGTCCTCCTGTGTGAGGTTCACCAACCTCGCCAGCTCCAGCATGCAGGCTGTCTTGTTCCTTCTGAAATGTACTTCTGTCTTGGGTTGTGTGACACCCAGATGCAGGATAATATTTTCTGTTTCTTCGCTAATGAAAAGTGTTCTTGCTCATGATTTGAATCAAGGCTTGCTCTCCTTCAGCCACCTCCTTCCCTCTGCCTCACCTCCAGTGAGATGTAGGTGATGGGACGTGAAACCCAAGCACCTGCAACTGCAGCTGCAGGAATGCAATCATCCAGTTGCATTTTTGACTTGCTGATGTTATCAGGATTTGGCGCAATAGTCAGCTGGTGTTGTAGGATAGGGTTGCAGAGGTGTAGCCAAAGATTTTGAGTGTTTGTGAAGCCCTACACATGTGAAAGGTTCTGTGAAGTAACAGATGCAGGACTGCCTGGATTGGCCTGTTCCAGGGTCTGATCACATTAAGTCATTCAAAAAACCCACAGGTCTTCATGCTGCCGCCTGTGGATTTCTGTTCTCCCCTGTCGTGCCCATCAACTTTGGGTAGCTGGCTCATCCAGCACATCAAGGATTGTTGCTACTCATTGATGCAATACCTGCTGGCACTGAAGTGCTATGGGTGCTCAAACCTGGCCTTCCAGGTGCGCTGTGGGAGCCATGGGAATGGAGCCTGGGTGGCAGTGGGTCCAAGAAGCATTTTTCTGTGTGTGCTGACAGACAGGGTAGCTCCTTGTCCTCGGTTGTCCTCCTTGATCTGTCAAGTGGATTTCTGGTCTGTTTTGTTTGAATTGTGAATTCTTGCCTTGCAGTGTAAGGGTGTGGGGTGTTACCTACACTGCAGAGATTTCCTTGAGGGAGAGACAAGGATTTGATGTTTGGAATCTTAGAAGCATCCATTCTCTGCTTTGACTGCAATTTTATAACCAAAAAAAAACCCTTGTGGAAAGAATGTCTCATTTCCCTTTGGTTTGAATATTGAGTGTGGGAAAGATGGACGTGGTGGGGATGGTAATTCCGTGTGCAAATTCGGGCTAAGGAGAGATTAAAGTGCAGCGGAGTTTGTTTCTTAGTTATAATTAAAAAACTAAAACCAAATGTTGGATTGCATCGTAGGAATATCTAAACATAGAATGTGGGCTACATTAGCTAAGACGTTTGTCGCAACTTGAAAAGATTTATTGTATCTCTCACAGTCAAAGCCGTCTCCAGATAGCAATCATCAGTCTGTTAACTCTTACCACTTGCTATTAATTTGGGCAAAACCCCTGTGCTGATTTTGGGTTTTCTTCTGTGTTGCGGAGGCTGGAAGTAGGGCAAAATGCTAACTGTGTTACAGAGCAATTGCATTCGTCTTTGTTAAGATACTCAGGGTGAGTTTCCTGTGGTTTTTTCCCTCTGGTGATGCAGTTTGTAGTGAGTATGGCGGAGGCTGGAGCGATTCTGAAAGCTGACTGGGGGCTGAGTCAGAAATAAAGCTGTGCTGGCTCATAGTGGTGGCTGTGGTAGGCTGTAGGATTAAGAGAGACGCAAATTAGGCTGTTTGCTTTCTGTCAAAGAACTGAACAAGATAAGCATTTTAGTAAGGTTATGGCTTCGCTTGCCAAGTGCAGCAGGCGTGCCAGCCAAAAGAGATGACGATGTCAGCGGTTCCTGCTGTTACCTTGCAAGCAGGTCGGTAATCTTAGAAATCATTCTCACGTCAGTGCTGATGGAATTGGGATAGTGGGTTTGGAAGCTTTTGGGTCGCAAAAACATTTCTTCGGGCAAACAAACTTAGCAGAAGATTAAGGGTATAAAAAGCGTGTTGAATGGTGTCCCAACCGAGCTGTGCTAATACATTGTCCATAGCCTTAATTTGTGATGGAGAAGTTAGTGTTAAAAGGCAAATGCAACGTCCCGTGATCCTGTCAGAAGGAATAAGAGCTGAGCGGCGCTGTTCTGGCACTTGCATCGTGCTGCCCTTTGCTCGATTTGTTTTGTTTTGCTTTTCTTTTTTGTTCTTTGAGGCAGTGCAAGTCTATAAAAATACAGCAGGCATTTCGTATAGGAGTTGGCTTTGTTTGCACTGTAAAGCTGAGGGCATCACTGGGGACGAACAGTCGGTTCCCACTTGGGCCTGCTGCTGTCATGAGGAGGTGAGGAGTGCAATGGAGGCACACCAGCACTTTTTCCTTTTCTTCTCTGTTCCCCTTCTCTTTGGTTCTTTGTAGGTTTACAAAGATGGGAACAAAGGACAAATCCCTGGCGGGCTTTGGGAGGCTGAAAGCTGGTTGCTGAGAGTGGTGGGTTTTGTTCCGGGTGACCCAGCAGTTGGATCCATTGCCCTGGAAGGGCCCTGCTCCTCTTGGCCCTGCTCCATCCCCCAGAAATAAATATGGTTTCTGCTCCCATTCTGGAATGCTATTGCAGAGCATCACGTCTGTGAGGACCTGAAACCTCCTCTTGGCTCCCCACATACCCAGGTTCAGCAGCATCTGCAGCTCCGTGTGAGGACACTGGGCTGCAGGGCCATCAAGCTGTGTGAAGCTGTCAGGTTTTGGGGGACAGTCAGGTGACAGCTGCGGCGTTGAGTTTTCTGCCTGCTGCTGGGACACCACGCTCGTGTTCCCAACCAGGAGCTGCGCCCGGCTGGAGCTGCAGCGCTGTTTGTCAGCACTGGGAACCTGTGATGTTCAGAAGTGGTTACTTCTGGGTTAATGAAAGACTAGGTGGCAGAAGCCACAAAATGCTCTTAATGGAGACACTTGAAGCCTCTCAGGCCTTCCCTGGGTAATGAAGGTCATTGCTGTAGGTCATCACTTGGAGTTTGTGCCATGCCAGCAGCTTATTAGCCCCATGAAATAAGATGCTTGTGAAGCCTGCATGTCTGAGCTGAGTGCCCACACAAGCACATGGAGCCTCGTCTCCTGGCGCCGGACGCTGCTAGGCATCACAGGGTGCTGCAGGCTCGTGCTCCGTGCAGGGCAAGCAGACACGGCTGTAGTCATGAAGAACCCATTTCCCTTCCTGCAGCAGCCTACAGGCGCTCCACCTCCTGGTGGCGACGCTGGCGCACAAGGCTGGCGGCTGGTGGCTGCGCACCTTGCCCCGCGCTCGGGCTCAGGCTCACCAGGCTCTCCCCACTCCTTGTGTCCCTCAGGGCCGTGGTTGTGGGGACTGCACAAAATGGAGCAGGGTGGCTGTTGGGACGCCATGCGGCTGCGCTCCACTAGATGGCAAGCTGAGACCAGCCCGCTCGTTGCACTTGTGCCCTGGCGCTCTGAGGGCGGTGCTGCCCTGCGCCTGCTGCCCTGGCCTTACAGCAGGGCACTGCGGGCTGGGGGCAGTGATCACTTCCTAGTTTTTCCTCCAATGCTTGGTGCAAGCTAAAGCTAAAACCGCTTCCTTCCTGTGTTGTCCTTCCTCTGTTGCTGTCCCTGAAACAAGCAGTAATTTTGGGAGCAGGCAGTGTTTAAGTGCAGTAAGCCAAGTGTGGGTGGGTGAAGACCTCCAGAGGCTGCAGAACCTCTCGTTGCTTGCTCCCCAGGCAATGGGGTCCTTCCCCTCTGGCCCTACATGGCCCTACCAAGCCCTCCAGCACCTGCAGGCCTGGCGTTGCCACGGTGACCATGGCCACCATCTCAGTCTGTAGGGATGTGGTCCTGTGCTGTCTGCAGGCTGAGGCCATGCTGGGACCCTGCTCAGGTCGGCCCGGGGCAGTGTTTGGTTTGGTTGAGTGGAAGCAACTGCAGTGAAGTGACCGGTACTGGGTAGTGAGGCAGCTGCGTTCCACCCTGCTGGGGTTGTCCATGGCTCGTGCTGTCTGCAGAGGCTGAAGGAGGTAGGCTGTGGGCTCCAGAAGCTCCTACCCCATTGCAGCCCCTTGGCCGTGCTCCCCACCTTGCCGCAGCTCGGTGCACAGGGGCTCATTTGCCAGTGCTGCTCTGGAGACATAATCTAGTGTTTTCATAGCAAAACCCAGCGCCCAGCCTCGTGTTCCTGCCCAGCACACAGCACCTCTCCTCCCACCTCCACCTCACGTATTGCTTCTGGAAATTCTTTCTGGAATTGTTTTTCATTTTCTTTGTCTAATTATACGAAATGGTAAGAGATTAATTTCCCAGTGGAAATGATGTCTTTTGAACTCGATCCAGCACTTTCAGTCTTGGCATTCCTGTCGTTTTGGTTCATTCCAAAAATAAATTAACTTGAAGGACTTCTGTTGCAGCCTGGGGGACGGTGTGGTGGGGAGGGCACGGATTGCCACCTCCCTCGTGTTCCATTGTAACCAACCGGAAGCTGCAAATCTGCTTTATCACTTTAATTCATTTCGTCTCCAGCCCCTCGGAGGTCGCTTGCCTCTTCTGTATTGGTTTTTGTGCTGGGCTCATTAGCTCTGTGTCTGAGCGTTTCCACAAAGCTTGTAAAACCTTCTGCTCCCTGCGCCGAGGATGCGGTGTTTGCAGCGGCTGCAGCTGACGGCAGGGCTTGGGCTGATAAACATCAGCAGTGCTTTCATCCGAGTGCCATGGCCTTACGTTGCCCCAAACAGTCACTGAGGGAAGTGCATTTTTGGAGGTGGTACGAAAATCTTCACGCTGAGCATCTCTGAGTGCAGGGGGTGGTCCTGAGCTGTTTGCTGCCTGCACACGGGCGAGGCGTCGGGAGCCATCACTGCATGTGCCCTCCGGTGCTCCCAAGCATTTGCTCTGTGTTGGTCTGTTCGGCTTTTTCTGTGCCACTCTGACACAAATGTGTGACTGTGGGCCTTCCAGAGAAATACTGTGTATGTTTTATCATGAGGTTTTTCATGGCCTTCATCCTGTCTGGGTTTGTTTGCTTATGGCAAATTCTTTCTTTCTGTTCCACTTTCCATGACCTGGTTCGTTGCAGTCGCTCCATCTCTCCGTTCTGCGCTGAACAGAACATCCTTCCCCTCTCTGCCCCCTCTCCATCTCTAAGTTTCTATTGTTTGCTTTTTCTCTTTGCCTCTAATCAGCTCCTGACCCAGACAACCTAGTGAACTTTCCCTGAACCAAGGCTGCTGTCTCACCCATGTGCTCTCCCTGCCTGGAAGCTCCCGCAGTGCCTCTGACAGCAGCAGCTCAGCTGGGTGAGGTGGGCAGAGCCTGGCCCAGCTCAGCGTCTGCCTGGTTTCTCTGCCTCCCACCATTTGAGATTTTTGGCAAGAAAGCTTGCTTGTTTTTCATCCTTTGTCCTTTTTGGGGACACGATGGTAGAAGAGAATCAGCCTGAACTTTCAAGCTCAGTGATTATGTCAGGTTCCACGTTAGTTTTTGTATCACTTGTGCTTTTATCACAGCCCCCTTGTCTTCCCTTTTCTTTTTTGTAACTGTTTTAAACCTATGAGCGATAACTTTACATTGGGATTATAAGCTTTTGTTTTGTCTCTAAAGCATTTGAGCCGGTGAGGTTGTAAGGCTTGACTTCCTGCTTTTAGGTACAGCTCCAGCCAGTGCTGCTTTGCTGTTTGATATCTTACTGAATCAGGATCACTGCAGCCTTGAGATGTCACGATTCTGTCCCTTCTTTAAAAAGCTGATTGGATCATAAATAGAGAAGAAAAAAGAATCCTGAGAAAAACATTCTAGATCATCTTGAAAAGAGATAAGAGCCCTCAGGACTGCTTTGTAAACCAAAAGCACTATGCCACCCATCGACGTTTGGAAAGTTTGTGACTTCTTCCTGCACTGCTGCTGGGAAATCCAGGAGCTCTGCAGTGGCTTCAGTTTCTGTTTTTCATGTCCTGTGGGTGAATGGCTCATTGTTTCTTTAATGCATTCTTTGTGGTAGCCAGCTTTGGCATGACAGTTTTCTTTGTGGTCTGTGCTGCGCTCCGTTGGCCACAAACGTTGGATTTTGCTCAGAGTGGCAGAGCTGTCCTGACACGAGTGGGTTCCAGCGCCCCTCAGGAGCTGGGAAAGATGCTGGCAGTGCCAGGGGAGCGTTGGCCACTGCTGCTGTGCCGCTGCCTTGTCTTGCTGCTGACAGCAGTGAGGGCTGGGATTGGAGCATCGCCTGGCCGCAGGGCGCCGTGCAGCATCCACCTCTTGTGTTGCACCCACACACTGCTGCAGCACTGCGCCGTTTTCTTTCATTTTGATTCAGGCCAGGAGGTGAGCGTGGTGCTGAGAGGTGCTTGGAGTTTGCTGAGTCCCTGGGGAAGGAGGGCTGATGGAACCTGGACTGCTGCTTGCTGGCGACACGTGCAGCGTGTGTGTGAGCAGCACAGATCCACGGACCTGCAGTGACTTGTTCTGAGTCTGCGTCGGGCGGGGGAAGCAGCTGAAGAAATGGTTGCAGGGTGGCTGCATTGAGTGATTTTGTTCCTGCTTTGATTTGAGCCCAGCTGCCCACCCTTAGGCTGTGTCTGTCTGCTTGCTGGCAGCCTCTGCGGAGAGGCACGAAGCGCCATGAATGGAACAGCAAAGAGCGCGAGCTGCTTGTCTTTCTCTCTTGTGTCACCTCTGTTGTGGAATATTTGAGCAGAAGGTTCAAGAGGCATCTAGAAAGTGAGGGAGTAACTTTATATCAGTAGAATATCAGTAGAATTCTCCGCTGGTTTTAATGGTTATTAAGAGTATTTTTGCTAGTCTAAATGAAAAACTAAAGTAGTCGGTTTGTTGTGCAATCAGTTGTAAAACTTACCACTTTCTTTATTGCCTGTCTTTATTGGTCCTTGCACTTTTTAATAGCGATCTACTGTCACGCCACAGTCCCACCACAGTCTCTGATCTAGGCTTCCTCCTACTCCTGTTTGCTGTCTCAAAGCCTGCCCTTCAAAACTTGAACAGTTTGATGATCCTATTTCTGCTTTGCTGGCCTCTGTCCCGTGCTGCCTTGGGTTTGCTGTCCTGGGCAGGCCTGCAGGGAAGGCAGCAGCTGTATGGGACGCAGGGTGCAGAGCCTGTTGGCTGCCATGTGCTGCAGGTGCAGCTTGTGAGTGCTGTGTGTGAGTGAGTTTCTTACAGAGCTTATCTGTGGAATTTCAGGTCAAAACCAGAAAGGCCTAAACGTCGTGCTGCACTTTTGGAGAGGGGCATTCAGGCAATGTGAAATCTCCATCGGGCTGCCTGCCAGTGCCAGGGGCACGGTGAGCCCAGTGCTGCACACCAGAACCGCGGCGCGAAGCCACTGCACTGCCAGCTCCCTCCGTCTCCTCCCATTCCTGCTGGCTTTCTGCAGAGCAGGGGTGCAGTCAGTGCACACCTGGCCTGACAGGCAGCCTGCAGCACGAGCAGCTGTGCAACCTGGGGCTACAAGTGCTCACCACAAAGATGTTGCAGCCTTGGCACCAACCCACCCAGCATTGTTTGGAACAACTGGGCAGTGAAGAGCCTCTTTTCACCCAGCAGGAATGCAAGGCATGGCTGTGTTACAGTTATTTTAAAAGCAAAGGTGACACTGTTATTTAAAGGCAGGTTGGTTTTGTGTTCACGCTCCTTGCTGGTGGTGGATGTTGGGTGGAGGAAGGGTGTGTGTGAGATAGGCAGCTACGAGGCTGGCTGGGCTCCAGCAGGGCTGCTGGAGGTGTGCGTACTGTTGCTCAAGGATCCTTGAAAAGTTATGGGCAGCTGTTAAACTGGGAGAAGTTTTCACTTTTAGTCAGACTCCTGAGCGGCCCTAATATATCTGCTCCACTGCACTCACTTAGAAATGCTGCTCTGTGAGCCTATAAGCGCCTCAGTTATTCCAAAAATGTATTTTTCTAAACCAGTTGACCTTTAGTTACATTGTTCTGGAGACTGCTGTGTATCTAACATGCTTTGTGCCCCGTTGCTTCCACCTACCCTCTTTCTGTTTGTTAATTTCCATGCTGTCTGCAGCTCGGTTTCCATTTACCATTTAGATGGGGTGAGCTGACGGTGTGACCCCAGGAGGTTCTTCCTATGGCTGCCCAGGTGATTTTTTTCCTTAGGTGACAAAGGCAGTGGTTATATAAGTGAGCTGAGCTAAGCAGTGCAGCTGGCTGGCGGGCAGCCCACCCCGCTTCAGCCTCGGAGGCTCTTGGGAATGCCTGCACTTGCAATAAAACGTGGGCTTGTTTTTAATTAGAACCATCATTTAGTTCAGCACGGAGACACAGAAGAGCAGGACCCATTTAGAGGATTCAGACCCCGAGATGCCTCTCTTTAATAAACCTTTTCTTGCTTTTAATCAAACACAGGCGTCCATGCGAGTTCTGAGCTGAAATCTGTGCTGGAAGAAGGGAGATGGAGCGAGGCGGGGCAGTAGCTGTGCCTGCAGCACGTCAGTGCAGTGCTAAACAGTGGGTTGGGAGGGAAGGAAGGAAGGAAGGAGCTGCCAGGGACCCTGGCACCCTCTTCCAAGCGAACAGCCCTCATCTGAATGACATAAAGCAGCACTTCACAGCAGGTTTCTGCTGCCCTGCCAAGTCTTTCGCTTTGGAGGCAAGGCTTTTTCCTCCCTTCCCCCTGCAGGGAGGCCTGCAGTGATGTGGGCTGGGAGAGATCTTACTCCTATCTGTGCTGTTCTGGCTCACAGAGCAAGGAAGGTTATTTCTAGCCACAACACATTGTAGTCTAGCTCTGAAAATCCTGCTTGTAGTACGAAAACCTGGCTCTCGGACAAAAATAGAACAGGGTTGATAAGGCAGAGCCAGAAACAAGGGCTGATTTCATCAAGGTTGCCAGGTGTCCTGCTTTTAACAAGGAAATATGCTGCTTTGTACATGAGCCTTCTTGCTCTGTGCTTTGCTGGCATCCTCCTGCTGGGCTGCGTCCCAACCGAGCAGCTCCTCTGCAGCAGTGCCAAGGCTGCTCGGGCGTCAGGTGCTGAGGATCCTGCCTGGCATGGCACAGCATGTGCTGATCCTTCTTTTTTCCTCTGTTTTCTTTCCATTTCCCCCCTTCCCTGCAGCAGTAGAGGTCAGGGTTACAAGGTGCCTTCCCCTCCCCAGGCATGCCCAAACTGTCTCACGAGGGGGCCCAGGTGCCCGGGCCCAGCTCTGGGCAGTGCTGTGCTCTCTGAAGGGGATGCAGCGATGGCGCTGGGCAGCACAGGGCTGACGTGGTGCTGCACCTGATGACCTTCAGCCCTGTCTTTTGGGATCACAGCAGGGCTCAGAGCCGCGCTCCCTGAGCCCAGGGGCTGCAGCTGGCGCTGGGGGGTCCCAGGTTGGCAGCTGGGGGAGGCAGGGCCCTGTGCACCTCTGCCTGTTCAGCCTGTTCTTCTGGTGCAGGACCAGCCATTTGTCTGGCCCCACTGTGAACCTGGTGGCTGCATCAACTGCACAGAAGACAAGACAGAAACACGATAGTTGCCATGTGTAAATAAGTCAGCATTGGCATGCCTTGCCAGAAGAGGTGGATAACTCACAGATCTGTCTTGCTCAGAAGTCCATGGAAGTGCTTTCATCCAACAGCAATTTGGGGATGTGAGTAGCTAACTCCTGCTGTTTGCAATCAGGAAAAATGTTCCATCCAATTATACTAAAATTATGCTTGAAGATACAATTTTATCACTTTCTTTTTCTCTTGAGTTGCTGTGAAATAATGGAGTATTTGGCAATAAAAAACAGCAAAAACAAAGTAATGCCTTCGACACTGAATATGTGCTAAATAATTCACGGAGGCTTTACTCTCTTGAAATCATTCTGAGTTACCCAACATCTTGAAAACCTGTTTGTCATTTACAGTGTGTTTGCTGTGGTTCATCAGAGGGCTTTTCTGCGTGCTGCTGCAGCTGTGAGGGAATGCAGGAGTTTGCCTTCTCTGGTCTTCTCCTGAGCACTGTTGTTCTGGGGCCTGTTTTTGTCCAGGGATTTTCATAAGCCTTTTCCACTATGGTCAGTGCTGCTCAGGCTTTTTACACTTTGTGGGGATTGGGAAGAAGTGTCTGTGGTTGATCCTGATGCATTTCAATTTCTGTTGTGCTCTGAAGAGGTTGAGAATGTTGGGATCTGGACTGTGGTAAAACGATTGAGGCTTTGTTGGAGTTCAAGTGAAGACAGTAAGAGAGAAGGCTCTTCCAGGCAGTTCTGTACCCTCTGTCTCCTGCAGGACCATGGGGCAGGTGGACGAAGGGCTGGGCAGGAGTCCCAGCACGCAGTCCTTGCAGTGCCACACAGTGCCTGGCCTTGGCCCAGGTCTTTGAATGAACCTGAGGGGTGGGCTCTGGCTGGTATGCTGTTTATGACCCTACTTTCCCCTTTAATTTATTAAGAAGTTCCAAAAATGTGTGTGTTTTGCCTTTCTGTATCTTCACAACCTGCCCTCAGGTGGCTGGCAAGCCAGTTGGACAACCAATGTGGGAATGTGATGATTTCTATTTATAAAGTTTTGGCTTCTTCGTCTTCTGAGCTGAAAGTTGAAAAACTCGTTCGTGGCTGTTTTGAGCATTTCTGACTATGAATCACAAGGAAATTGCATAATGCTGCAGCGCTTCCTTCTATTGCTCCTGGCTTTATGAGCACCGCTCCTCCGGGGAGGCTGGGGAAGTACCTGCTAGTCTGAATGCGCTGGAGGAGCAGGTCCAGCACGAGGACTGCGTGGATCCTGCCATCGTTCCGACCACCTTCCTGCCAGGTGGTTGGAGTGGTGGGATCGTGCTTCCCTGGAGATGGACATCCCTCCATCTGTGGGGGCAGAGCAGGGCTGCTGGCGTTGCTGTGAGTGGAGGCTTTCTGTCAACCGCTGCTGCCTTCGCCTCACAGGGGCAGGTGGTTTGTTGCTCTGGTTTTTGGCTATCTGGGCAAAATCTGGTACTGATACTCAAAGCTGGCAGATGTCAGGAGCTGTGCAGAGCTTTGTGCAGCCTGCAAGGGTTAAGGCTTTGTTTGGGCCGTTTTGATTTTTAAGTAAAAACCTCTTCTGTTTATGGAATGCAGTTGTTTTCTGCAAGGCTGTGTGCAAACATGCAATGGCCATGTGAGAGCACAGTTAATTTATGGTGGAGCTTGGTGGACTTCGTAGCCAAACCAGTGTGAAACCTGAAATGAGGAAATAAACATAAAATTACTCAACACCTCCTTTTCTTAGTTCCCCTTCCAAACCCCAACTTGCTTCTTTTTTCCTTTCCTTTACCCACAATCCAGCTTCACCCCAAGCAGCCCACAGGCAGGCAGTTGAGTGAGCACAGAGCCAACAGCTCACATGTGTGCCATTTACATAGGAGCAGGTTGTAAAAACTGGTAAACTCGATTCTTGTTGATTTCCTTGTGTGCAAGCAGAGGCTGGTATCAGGCTGCACATGGTGACTGCAGGAGAATTTTAGGGTATGAATGGTGGATCTTAGAGGATTTTTGATAAAGAATATCTACAATTTAGCCTTTTTTTTTATTAGCTACAGCTGCAAGGTAGGTGGGGTGTGGTGGAATTGTAGGGGATGGTGCAGGTGGAACATGCACAGCTTGTAACTTGGTTTGTGCCAGCAATCGATGCGGACTTGGGCATGGCAAATAGCAAGAACCTCTTTAGAATTCGGCACCATTTCGCTGGGCAGCTGAGATGTGTGAGGCAGGATCTTAGGATCTTGTGCTGTAGGCCCTGTGTATTACCAAGGCTGTTCTGGAAGCGTGGAGTGT
The DNA here is from genome assembly GCF_019238085.1 of Lagopus leucura. Taxonomy (NCBI): domain Eukaryota; kingdom Metazoa; phylum Chordata; class Aves; order Galliformes; family Phasianidae; genus Lagopus; species Lagopus leucura. The sequence goes on along the minus strand of NW_024962281.1, from coordinate 906,788 downwards.
TGATGCCTATGGAATCAATTGGGGCTGAATGAACTTTGCCATGCCGAGGCCCTGAGCTGGTACCTGCTGGCCACCCCTTGGAAACTCTTGTCCCAAAAATCTCTTTCTTCAGAAGGCTTTCGGTGGTACAGCAAAAGGGTTTCTTTTACAAAGTAGTGTTTGTTTTGGAAAAGGGGAGGGTATTGCAGAATCGGGGCTTAAAACCTTGATGTTGTAGAATGGTGTTAATGCATTGCCACTGATGTGGATAAAAGGTTTGTCCTGAGCAAGATAGGTGTAGGAGGACAGCATCTCCTTGTTTTATGGTTGCGTGGTTGACTCTGGATGAAATTTCCCTTATAGAACGTGCATGCTTTGCAATTAATGGCACAAGTGTGTTGTGTTTCCTTGTCTGTCCTTTCCCTTTTTGTAAAGAACAGTCTGATGATTAATAACCTCTTTGTGGTTTTGCTTAACCAAACTGGAAGAACAAATATGCAGGCAGACACATTTCCCCCTGGAGCTGTGGTGCTGTGTGCCATCACTTGGAGCTGCAGGAGCAGCCCCAGAGAGCTGGGCAGTGCAGGCAGAGCGCAGGACAGCAGGCACTGAAGCTGATGGGATCCCAAGGACAGGAGCTGGCGTTCACTGTGCAGGAGGTGGCTGGGCTTGGACCACAGCCCTGGGCACAGCAGGATGCTGGTGTCCAGCTCGTCTGGGATGGATATGGCAACCTGCTGATGGAGCATAACGCCTGACTTGCCCTTCTGTTCTATGCAGTGCTCAGCTGTAAGCCTGGGCTCCTGTGGGTGAGCTGCAGCAGGGGAGCTTGTAGTGTGAGTGCTGACCTGCGGAGGGGTCTCACGCCCTGCAAGCCCCCGCTGGGTGGGACTGCTCCCAGCCCGTGTCTGTGCTCCCTTCAGCAAGTCTCCAGTGGTGAGACTGAGGCTGGAGAGGAATGCATCTTACTGGAGAGCTGCCCTCGTGGCCACGGCTACAAGGCGGCCCCACGGGTGGAAAGCCTGCTGTGTGCTTCCTTCCCTCTTTTCACTTATTTTATTTTCTTGATACAAATGCTGTTCCTGGAGGAAAACTCGCTTGCTGACTCTGGCTGTTTTTGCTGCTGAATCATCCCCCAGCTTCCAGATGTGGGATGATGGCCTTTCTTCTGCAAACAAAAACCCCACTTCTCCTTGTACTGCACAGACCCATCCCCTGGGGGGCAGCTGGGGAAGGTGCTCCTTGGGAATGCTGCAGGAATGTTGCAGGTTTTGGAGCCTGGGAAACACCTGGGCTGCAGCACCCAGGAGCTGCTTGTGGATCTCTGCATCCTTGGGGTTAATGTCACTAATTGGGAGCCCTGGCTGGAGCATGTCGTGAGCTGCATGATGGTGGCTCAGGGCCTCATTGCCACCCTGCTCTCCCGGATGCTCTGCTCATTGCTGTGCTGTGCGTTGCTATCAACAGTGCTGTTGGAAACTTTCCTTCCCCACCTGCTATTTCTGGATGCAGCATGTGGTTAAATCAGAGCACCAGGCCCTTGGAAGAGGGCTCCCAGCTTTGTTCCCTGCGAGAGGAAGGGTGTGCACGCCGATGGCTTTGTTTAGCAGCCTACACAGGCATTTCTTCCTGTTACAGTGGATGCTGCCATGCTCAGCTCCACCTTGTGATGCTGACGGAGTGCTGCGTGTGTGTTTTAGTTTGGGCTCTGGGTTGGTGAAGGACTTTTGTTGTTTTTTTCTTTAACCGTCTTCATCTGTTGAGGTTGAGAAGCACAACCTGTTTGAAGGCTGACCTCCTCAGCCACGCTTTTCATTATGCTGGGCTTTTAAACCATGCTTAAACTGTGATTAACGCCCTCCGTTGACATTTTCCCGTTTGCTTCTGTCCAGTAAAGCACTGCTTTTATCTGAAGTAGCCTGGCTGTAATGTACTCAGGACAGGTGGATGAGGGGCAGCTTTCACACATAGGGTGCCATCACAGTGCTGGCTGAGGGCGGCTCATCCTGCTGCAGTTCAGCTGCTCTGTGAATTCATGATGTTTCCTTTCTCTTTGCCTGACTCATCTACTCACTTGTAGGTACACGTGAGTGGGGACGGCTCCCAGATTCTGTGATTCTGATTCCCTGCTCCTTGCCCAGCATGCACCCCCCAGGTGCTACTGCAGTGCCCATAACATATAAGGGGAATCATTGGCTTTACTCTAAGGTTATGTCCTTTATAACAGAAGACTTCAGAAGAGCAGAATGCCCACCTCTGTTGTGTTTCAAAGCCCATGAAGTTTTCATTCCCACCCAGCCGGTGCCATTTGTCCACAGTTCTTTTTGGAAAGCGTTCTGGTTGTTGGTACAGCTCTGGCTGCTGCAGTGTGCCGTCCTGAGGGGTACAGCTCTGTGCTGGCCTGGGGGTCTGGCTGGGGGGGCGCTGAGGCCAGGCTGCTTCCCAGCTGCAGCCAGCATCTTCATGAGACTTTCTTCTTGTGTTTTCCAGGTCTACAACTCGAACAAGGACAATCAAAGCGAAGGCAGTAAGTATATATATATATATATATATATATATGTGTGTATTTCTTTAAGCAAACCCTTGAGAAATGAACGGGCTCCTCCATTTGCTGCAGCAGGGGTGCTGGTGGCATCCTGCAGTCAGTAGCAGCTTGCTTGGCAGAACCAGAGCCTGGAGGATGAGCTTGCTTTTTCCAGGGGGAAAGTGGAACACAAATGTAAAGACTGTGGAGTTCTTACCTGATTGAAATTGTCAACAGCACCCCTTCAAAAACAAACAAAAAAATTCAACAAAAAACTTGGCTATTTTTAACTGTGCTTCATGCAATCAAAGACCTGAGTCAAGACAGCACTTGTTTCTCCTCCTAGACAAGTAGTTGTACCTGGTCCTGGCTCTCGGGTCCTTTGTTTCAAAGCTCTTCATTGAGCCACTTCCCAGTAGGTCTGAATTTGCCATAATTGCAACATTCAGAACTGATCCCTTCTCTCCTTCCCCCAAAGTCATTGGTCATGCAAGAGCCTGACCCACACCGATAGTAAATTGTTTGCTTTTGTGCTGCCTCAGTCAGGGCATTTTTCTCACCATAATAGGTATAATTTGCAATTAATTTTCCTCACGCCCATTTTCAGCCCTTGCATGGAACAGTCGCTTCCTCACTTCTGCTCTCTGTCCGTGTTGGTCTTCCATGTTGTCGTTTTGGTTTTGTGCAGCCCAGGTGATGCTCGGGGGGTTGATCACTGGGCTTCACACCCATGGGCACAGAGTGCCCTCACTGAATGTGGAGTCTGTGTAGCGCACTTCAATGTGTTCTGTTTTACAGAGGATCAAAATATGGTTCCTAGGGACAGAGAACAGGACTTGCTCAATTCTGTCCTAATCTGGCCATTAATTGTCACTGCTCTGTTCCCTACACACAACCCCTGGCTGTGCCAGGACAGTATGTGCCGATTTGGCTCAAGGAGCTGTGTTAAAAAACCATTTTCTGAACTTTATGGAGGGGTGATGCAAAAGCAGGGAAACGTTTGGGATGGGGGCGGGGAGGGAGGAGGAGCAGTGAAGCAATCCCTGCTTCTGAAAGAAGTGCTTGTCAGGCTGTGGCCTTCCCATCTTACGTGCTGTCAGCCGGCAGTCCTTGTGGGGCTGGTAGTTGCGCTGCAGTCATCCTGCAGAGCAGCGCTTTTGGCGATGGGAAGAGCACGAGTCAGATGTGTTCATGGCTTTCCCAAGGTCATTCGTGTTGTCTAATCCAGGATTGCAGCTGCCAGGCTTGCGGCAGGCGCCATGTAGAGGCTCCTGAATGCTCACCTAGGGTTTCTTTGGGAAAGGGCTGCCTGAGGTTCTCCTGCCCAGGGTGGGACCTGGGGTATGCTGGGGGCTTTGAGCATTTCACCGGCTCATCTGGCTGCAGGCGGCCTCCCTGGGCCAGCTCCCAGCCCCCAGCAGCTCTGGGAAGTTGTGTGTACGGCTCTGGTGGTCATGCAGCCCACGCTGCTGTCGTGCTGTGCTCTGAGGCTGTTCAGCATTTGGCAAAGGCTTGGGAGGCTCAGACAAAGACCGAATGCCAAGTTTCTCCCTGCTCGCCTTCACCAAACAAATACTGGGGTTTAATCAGCCCAGGGGGCTGTGGCAAAGCTGCTCATCTTTCAGTATCTTGTCCGTGGTGACTGTCCATCTGAAAAATGAGAACATCTCCGTGTCTCTGCTCTGCAGACCCAACCACAGTGCAGCTTTGTGGTGAGTTGGGACCCCAGGGTTAGGGCTGCTCCTGCACAGCCCGGTGGCCATAATTTCACACGTGCCTATGACCAAACTGCTGCTTGCTGTGCTCTGACACCTGGCTGTGCTTTAGCACATTAGAACCATGTCTGCAGCAGGCTGCTGGCCTCACCAGCCCCACTTCAAATTGATTTGGAGGCTGGCTCTGTGCCACGGAGCCCTTGTTACAGGAACTTCCTATAAGGACTTGAAATGACTGTAATGATTGAATGGAGTCCGGATGCCGTGCCTGACCCTGAAAACCTATATAACTCTGCTTCCTGCCTTACTTATGCTGGTCTGAAAGAGAATGAGACTGGGAGTTCTATAGTGAGGTCTGCTTTTTGGTCACTATCTAATTTTACAGAGCTTTTGGATTTTACATCCTGCTGTGTGGCCAGATGGCCATCAGCCTGCGGGGTGATTTATCTTAATCTTCTTTGGGAGCTGGGAGGAAGCAATGCAGAGTGCTGGGGGCTGAGTGGGTATCAGTGCACTGCTAGAGCTGGGTGGATTGAGATGTGCTGCTTCTCAAATGAAGGGGACTTGCTCTGCTCTGTGGAAATAATCATAGAATCTTTTGAGTTGGAAGGGACCTTTAAAGGTCATCTAGTCCAACTCCCCTGCAATGAACAGAGACATTATAGCTCAGTCAGGTGCTCAGAGCTTGGTCCATCTTGGCTTTGTATGTCTTCAAGGGACATCCACCATCTCTCTGGAACAACCTGTGCCAGTGCATCACTGCCCTTATTGTAAAAAATATTTTCCTTATGTCCAATCTCAGTCTCTCCTCTTTTGGTTTGAAATCATTTCCCCTTCTCCTATCCCAGCAGACCCTGCTGAAGAGTCTGTCCTCTTCCTCTCCTCACTGCTTTCACCTCCTTTTTTCACATCCACTTGATTCTCCACCTGTTCAGGATGGAAGCACGGCCCTTCCTGGTGGTCCTTGTTCCCCACAGCTTGGCATCTCTGGTGCTTTGAGACAGCTAAGACTGAAAACTCATTTCTCTCTGGTCTGCACTTGGTTTCTTTCTTCCTTGTGGCTTTTAAAACCACAGTGGTGTTTGAAAAAAGTTCATAACGATCGTGATTGTGATGGCACTGTGTTACACGACACAGAATTGCGTAGTGGGGAATGCAGGGGAGCTGGCTTTGGCCTTGCATTGCCTTGGCTGATGCGTACACGTCTGGAGCCAGCAGGGTTACATGTGGCTCAGCAGGGCCGGCTGTGCCTTCGTGCCCCTTCACTGATGCTCTGAGATACCATATCAGCATAAAGTAGAAGAATTAGTGGATTAAATAGAAATAATCTGGTAGGCAAAAATAGGACAGGATGAGACCGGCTCAGTAGCGCTGGGAATACGATGTTACACGAAGGTCAGATAAATATTTGTGTGTGCAACATTGGTAGTACAAATGATATGCATCACCTTTGTATCTCAGCAGTGCTTTGAAATGTTGCTCTGGAACGAAGAGCCTGTGATGTGTATCTTGGGCTGGAGGCTGTGTTTTACGTCTGTCCCCTGGGGAGCCTCCATGGACAGGGAATAACGGGAGGAAGGGTGTAGCTTTGCTTTGTGGGCAGAGTACAGCACTACCCTGCTAATAGAAGGCTGCGGGTCTGCTCCCAGTTATGATGGAGAGGCAGTTTTAAATAGATAGGATGGGGATTAGGGATGCCTGTTGTGAGGAGTGCAGATAGGCTGTGCTTTTCTCTGGTGGGTCTGAGGGTTTGCTCTTCACTGCTGCCTTCCCTCTCTGTGCAGCCCCCAAAGGCAGGATGGTCTGCAGCTCCTTCCTTTCTCAGCACTCCCAGCCTGCAGACATCAAACAGCCCAAGCCCAAAGCTGCCGACCATTCTGCTGCTGGAGTGAGTGGAGCCAGCAAAAGGGTCAGGGCTGCAATGGATACGAATCTGACTTTCATCTGTGCTGCTGCAGTTCGGAATCATTGGGTAAATTAATGAGATAAAGGGAGGCTGCTTCTGTGAGAGGAAAATCAAGCTTTTATGATGCTCATTAAAAGTTAAATTTAAAGATGAATAAAGGCACTTTGGATATTTAATCAGATATTATTTCTGGATATAACTACTGCAAATAAATCCCCGACCTTTCCTGATCCAGAGCTCAGCAACGAGTTGGAGAGCTTATTCATCTACTTGGGAGGATTATGCTCAGTCATTTCCATCCTGAAAAACTGCTCCTGTTTCTCCCCTCTTCTATGGCCGAGCAGCACAGCGAGGTGTGGGCTCAGCCCTTGTTGGCCCTGTGGTGGGGCATGCAGGGAATGGGACTGGTGATTGTGCTCAACCTCAGGCATCCCAGGGGCTCAGGGACACTGCTGCACTGTGGGAATGGTTGGCACTTAGAGCGTGCGAGCCCAAAATGGTGAGCTGTGTTGGCTGGACAGCATTGTACAGGGATGCCAAAAGATCAGGACTGAGTGCTAGGAAGCCCAGGTGGGCCTGTCTGTACAGAAGGGCTTCCACACTGTGCTTTCCTGCTCCTCAGGCACCCCATGCAGTGTTCTGTGGTGATCAGGTGCTGCAGGCAGCTTCCCTCTGATGGGTGCTGCCTTTGTTGGGTCTGTGCCTGCAGGGCGGCTGGGAGCTGTGCTGAGCCCCTGGGTGCTGAGCAGAGCACCCTGGAGCTTTGGGATGTTTGTACATCCTGCAGCACAGGAATCCTCCAGCCTATGTGCTTATGTTGGCTCAGCACTCCACAGTGCTTGCCCAGAAAAGTATAATAGACCTGTTTTACTGTTTCAGGTTTTTGTACCATTCATCATGTAACAACACCGGCAGGGAACTCAAAAGGAGTGATTAGCAAGGGCTGGCCCCATGAGAGGCATAGGCAGCCAGTGGACTGGAAGCCTGTCGTGAACCAAGTGCAAATCTGTGTTTAAATAAACAATTTGAGCAGGGAGAAGAATAGGAATAAAATCACGTGTGCCTTGCTGTGAGGACACTGCCAGCCCTGGGCTCTGCTCTGCTCCTCTTGGCCTCTAGGCAAGGCACGGTGTTGTCTCTTCCAGCACAACAGTTCCTCATGCCTGTGCAGAAGTGAAGTCCTCTGCTTTTAAGATAATGCTGTGGCTTTCCTCACTCCAGCGCCCTCCCTCTCAGGATGAGAGGTTAGCAGCATTGTGCAGTCCTTGCATAAGATGGCCCTGGGAGAGCTGTGCAACTCCTTGCTGGAGAATGCAGTGGGGATGCTGGATGTCTTCGTCTGGGTCGCTCCTGGGTGTCGGTGCAGCCCTGTGCAGCAGAGTCGGGCTGGGTTAGCTGGGTGGACGTGGAAAGGATTTATAGGAATTACCAGCACTTAGATGAAGCGGGCTGTTCTGTGCAGTTTTTTTGCAGGATTTATTGTGTCAAAAATATATGATTCCCCTTTTTTATTCACAAGCAACCTAGTGTCAGCTTTGCAGACAAAGGTCTCGCTGGGATATCTCCCCTTGGTTCATGTTCTGACCAGCTGTAGCCATAAATCTCTGGCACAGCCATAGCTGCTGGGGGGCAGAGATGCGGGAGGTGAGGATCAGAGCAGTGCTGAGGCTGCAGCGATGACCGAGGGTTGTGTGCTCACCACACTACACCTGGTACAAAGCTGTGCTCGTCTCTCTCCTCTGCAAGCACCTCATTTATCTTCTTTTCCTTCCCCCCTGTCTGAGCAGGAAGACAGCATTGCTGTGAATGCTGTGGATGGCTGCAGGATGAGAAGCCGTCCCTCTGCGGGGTGTTTGTCACTTCTCTCCTCTCTTCCCTTTCAGCTGCCCAGTTGGATAATATCGGCTTCAGCATAATCAAGAAATGCATACACGCTGTTGAAACGAGAGGTAGAGCGCTTCACCAGATGGTCTGGTTTGGGGGAAGGCGTTGCATCTGCTCACAGCGCAGCGATTGCTTACCTGCTCTTCTCATGAACGCGGATGATTTGTTAACCCTGTGAATCCCACGTCAGATAACCGCTGTGATGTGCTCACACACACCGTGCTGAGATGTGCTGCCGGGTGGCCTGGGTTGGCAGTGGGATCGGGGATGGGGCTGAGCCAGGAGGTGCAGCACAGAGCTACAGGCTGCGCCACAGCATGCCCCCCTGCAGTGATAACAAAGCATTTCCTCTCGTATGGCTGACAAACAGATATGAATTTCAGCCCTTCTCCATGCAGAATGTGGAAAAGGCTCAGACCTAAGCCTGAAGAACTTGGCCCAGTGAAATTTTTCTCAAATTGCCTTTCTGATGTACGTTGTGTGCAGATCCTTCATGGTGTGGCCATGCTCCCTCACTGCTAGTGCTGTGTGGTGGCCTTGGATTTTTGATTCTTGAGCTAACTGGGGTCATTACTTTTAATCAACACGTGAAAGCCCTGAAATCAAAACCAATTTTTACCCTCTTCTATAATTCTGTATGCAGTCAGTGGGAGTATTTAATTATTGCTGTTGGAGGGCCCAGAGAAATGAAATAAATATTAATAGCTCTTTTGACATCCTCCTAATAAACTCTTTATTTTTTCCAGGGATCAATGAGCAAGGACTCTACAGAATTGTTGGAGTAAACTCTAGAGTTCAAAAGCTGTTGAGTATATTAATGGGTGAGTAGCTTATATTTTGTTATGGGCAAGTGGGCTGTGCTGCTTCGAAGTCCAAGAAACCAAGAACGGAGGCTCCTGTCTGGGTACCTAATCGTGGTGACTGTGCCCTTAGGACCACATGCTGTTAGAGGCCCGGAGGTCCCAGGGCACTACTGGCAGGTTATGGAGGTAGGACTTGTGGAGAGCATTGCTCTGACAAGTTTTCTGTTGTGGTCACTGATGTCCTACTCACATGCGCTACAAATTTTGGCATCCTTCCCAAATGCAAACTAAAATCTTAGAAGAAAGAGCTGAAAGCTTTGGTTTTTAATCTCATAGCTCCCGCAGCGTTCCCAGAATACTTTTTAATTATTTTCTTGCATGCTGCATGCTGCCTGTGGCTCTGACTTTCTCCTTGGACCTTCCTGTGCCTGTTTTAACATAGTTTTGCTCAGAGCTTTCAAGCATGCGTTTTCTCATGCCTGAGACGTTGGGTCCCACAGCTGTGGGTGCTCGGGAGCGGAGGAGCTGTCAGGTCACACCGTGGCAGAGCCTGGTGCTGACAGCATGGCCTTGGTGTGCAGCCATGGAGCTGCTGCCCAGCAGCCCTCAGAACCCCTACGCATTTCTCCTTGCAAAAAGTTTGAGGCCGTTGCGTTCCATTCTGAACGTCTTCCCTCCTTTCATCCCCATTCCTCCTTCTTTTCCCACCACTGAAGTGCTCTGTGAGCAAAGCCCCTGGTGGCTGTTGCCGATGTCAGCACTAACCTCCTCAAAACTGGTAATCCAGAGAGACTATTAGGAAGCAGAAGGGTAAGGCTCTGAATCACAGCCCTCAGCTCTCTCCTGACGCAAGGGGACACGTCTGCATCACTTATGCTCTGGCATTTGGAAAGTTCGCCGCAGTCACAAGAGCTAGTGACTGCCTGTTTTTCTTTTATTAGTAGAAGTTTGGCATAGGCTCTGGAGCATGTGAGTACGTCCTGCTGGCCACGCAGATAAGCCAGCTCTGTCTCATGGTGCACACATTTGGCACCATTGCGTTAGAGCATCAGCTGAAGAGCATTGCTGCCCACTGATAAAAATAGGCCAGGGCCTGGGTGCCGTGCAGCATGGCAGCTCTGCTGTGCCAGGTCCTGTGCCTGTGGCTTCTGAAGCAGTGTGCATCATCTCGAGAACTGCAAGGTGACTGAACCTGCTCTGTTCTCCCATGGCCGAGCTTCATTGCATCGGCCTCACGGTTGCATCAGTTCTGATTAGAGGCTCTGAGGCTGTGACAGATGGCAAAACTTGCTTGTTTAAAGAGCTCTTTGGAGCTGGGAGGGATTCAAAGTTTTGGACCCCATCCAGCATCCATTATCTTCTCAGTGACCGAAGCCACTGAGCTGTTGACCTCGTGTCTCATAACGTGGTGATGTGCAGTCAGTGTTTTCTCTTTGCTGTGGCGTGTCTTCATTAGCTGTCGGCACTGGGAGGCCGAGGAGAGGTGGCTGTGTGCTCAGTGAGCGCCTGCTGGCTGTTGGCAGCTTCCTCCCCTGAGGGCCCCCCATCACCAGGGCTCTCTGCACACCCATCTCCCCACCTTTCTCTCAATCACCAATGGCTAAACCGTCCTTATGTGGAGCTGGCCTTTGAACTGTCTGCAAGGAAAGTGTTGAATTGTCAAAGCCTCTTTTGTTCCGTGTTGTCCCTCCTGTTTGGTGTCCTGAAGGTAGCAGCACCGCTCAGCTCAAAAGTTTGTGTTTGCATCCAACCCTCGTGAAAAGCAAAGCCAGATTTTGCTTGCGACTCCAGATTCCCCTTATATTTAGAAATGAATGTGGGCAGCTTCAGTGATTCACACGCAGTTTAAATGGCAAAAAGATTGAATTTCAGCGTGCGGCGGCTGATGTAAGTGACACTGCTGGGAGGGCCCTGGCTGCTTTGCAGAGGCCATGGCCGTGCTGTGCTGCAGTGCTCTGGGGTCAGGGGTGACACAGCCGGGCTTGGGCAGAGCCCCTGGCCTCATAGGAGCTCGGAGTGGAGCGGGCAGCGTGTGTGGAGGCTTGTGGGGGCAGCTCAGCTCTGGGAGGGTCAGCTGCCTTTCTTCAGCCTTCCCCATATTGCTGAAATGGGGACAAAACCCAGCCAACAGAGCTCTGTCACTTGGAGCCCTGGTGGAAGGGCATACTGCTGAGGGCGCTGATGCTGTAGCAGCTCTGAGCTGAGGGGGTGGGCTGGGCTTGTCTCTGCTGCACAGGCTGGGGGGCGAGGTGTCCTCCAGGTTGTAGGTGCTGTCACCTAATGTCTTATGGCTGTTCTGGAAGTCTCTCCAGCCACCCAAGGGTGGGTGGGAATTATGGCTGGGTGATGAGCTTGTGCTCCAGGCAGTTCCTCTCATCGTGCAGAAATTGGTGTGGAATTGAAACCATCTGTCTTATGGCAGCAGCTTTCTCCGTCCCCAGGAAATAGATGGAGAAGTTCTGTGAGAATGGGCTTTGGGCAGGGGCAGCAGGAGGCTGCTGTGCTGGGCTGCGGCTGTCTGCCCAGTGTGGGCTCCTGCTGCCAGCCCATGTCCTGCCCCCAGCACCTGTATGGTCACCTGCAGTGCAAAGACACTACTGGAAAACAAAAGACAAAAACAGACAACGTGTTCTATTTTCTGTATGATTTAGATCTGGAGATGTGCCGCTTCCTTTTCTTTCTTCACGTACCCACACGTGAGGCTTTAAGTAATGAATTCCTTTGCAGCCCGTAGAGAGCAGGACAGGCATCCTGTGTGGCATTTGTAACCGTGCACAACGAGCTCCCACCACAAGTGGGAAGTGATGCTGGAGTGTCGTGGCGTGAGCAAAATGCTTCCTTCTGCATCTGCTAAGAGACAGCAGAGCAGTAATGACAGCAGTGGGGAATTCAGGGTTAACACTGCACTGAGCTTGCTGGATGCTTTTATGGGCGCTATTTCACATTTACTCCGGTTCGTATGGAAGTTTGCCCTTGTGAGCAAACTGCATCCATCATTTAGGTGGCAGACAGATGCTGCCTCTGTAATGCACTGCCATAGCTGTGTGCGGGCCGGTGAGCGTGAAGGTCAGGGAGAGCTGCTTATCAGCACAGAGTCTTTGCATGTGAGCAGCCATATGACATCACCTGCTGTTCCATGAACCGTATTTAACAGCTCCTGGATGACCTTTCGAAAAGACGTCTGGTTGGGAGCTGTTGGCTCAGCTCCACCAAAGGCCTTGCCATTAAAAAGATGGTTTTCGGTTTGTTTTTAGGTTTTTGTTTGCCTTTTTCTTGTGGGGGCTTATCTTTAATCTGTTAGAATTGCCTCCTTAGGAAGGTCATGCAGTGGGAAGTTGCCTTGGCATCGAGAGGGAAGGATGGCGTTCAGTTGTGATTAATGCGAGGCACGTGATGCGGGTGTGAATGTACGTTTCTCCAATGGTTACTGTTTCAGGAGTTCCTCTTTCTGTAAGTTAAACTGAGGGAAACTCTGTAACTCCTATTCAGTGCGTTATTTTCATTCATTTTAAAATTCCACTATATTTACCCATTCCTTTAAAATTCAAGAGCACGTCTTGTGTGTCTGTGAGGTGAAGGTACTGCAGAGCTGCCTATGGCACCTCGTGGTGTCGGCAGCTGCACCCAGCAGCAGTGCCTGGCCGTGGGGCTCAGCCTGCAGGCAGGATGTGGTCCTGTGTTGCCGGAGGGTCCCACTGCTGTTTCTCCTGAGCTCTGGAGGGGTTTCCCACGGTTTCACTGAGGTCAGAGCGTGGCTGAGTCCTGCTGCTGCCTCCTGCCCAGCAGTGCCTGGTGCATCCCTCACTGCCGCTGTGCAGGGTTGTGCTCTTTGCTCTCTGTACTCTGAGCCTTTAAGTGTTGGTGTGAGATGCCCGTGGCCAGGCTGGTTCGTGCTGATGTGCTGGTGGTTTCTAAGCTGCCTGTTTCTAATTGATAGCAAAGAGTCGGGAGCGGTGTCACCCACTTTGTTTATGGCACGTGGTCGCGGAGCGTGGCCAGTGCAGGTCCTGCTGTGCGACTGGTGCTGTGCGTGGCTGCAGTGCTGGGGCTGGGAGCCTCAGCCCTGTCGGAGCTGTGATTTTTCTGCTGAGTCCTGCAGGGATCTGTGGTTGTCTTCTCCTGGGTCGTGTCTGTGCACTGCCATCACCCCTGTCATCAACTGCCGCGCTCCCCTGCACCCTGTTTAGTGCTGTGCTTTGAGTCCAGCTGCCAGGATCGTTGCTCATGACTGATGTTTTTCTTTTCTGCCCTGTTTTTTTTGTCCCGTGCAAGTGAGCATGTCCTGTGTCTGGTGATGAAGTCGGCTTCCCTGAGAAGCGCCTGCTGGGGAGCAGCTTGTGGTCTCTGGGGTTTGGAAGAGCAATGAGAATGGGACGTGATGAGCGTCCGTGCAGCTGGCTGTGCGCTGTCGGTGCTGAGTGGTACGAGCTGGGATTGTCTGCACTTGGGTTCACTTGTTTACTTTTCTTCTGTTTTCCTTAGATCCAAAAACTGCCACTGAAACCGAAACTGAGATCTGTGCAGAATGGGAGATAAAGACCATCACCAGTGCCCTGAAAACATACCTGAGGTAAGGGAAGCGAGGCTGGTCTGTCATGCAGCTTCAGGACCAGTTCCATGATGATCAGAGGCTTTACTGCCTATTATTTAACAAAAGCATTTATAAACAAAGAAACTGCCCTTAGAGAATTCATTCTTTTTCCTTGACCCTCTGGCATGCTTGAGTAGGATGGGGGGAATATTCTCAGCTTTCTGATAAGAGCATATATTGCATGAATGTAACAACAGGGCTCCTTCTCGCATGCCCTGCTCTGGTGTAGGCTTTTCTCTGAGCCTTTCACTGCGGGCTTCAGCCTGAGGAGTGCGTGGAGAAGGTGAGCACAGTGCTCCTGTCAGGGCCGTGGCAGTTGTTGCAGTCCCTTCTCAGAACTGGGTGCTAAGCTTTATGTAAGTAATAATTTCCATATGAAAGCTGATGCTGTTATCATGTGCGTTATCTTCCAGAAATGTTAGTTTCTTGGCAGCAGTCAGTATCTCATTCTCAACAACGTGCTTCTACCTGTTGTGACTGCAGGTTTTTGCTTTGTGTTGTCCTTCTGTGTTGGGTTGTTGTTTTTTTTTTTGAGAGGCAGAGAGCAAGAGAGAAGCTAAATCCAATTAGAGCGATGAGTGTCATTAGCTGGGTGGATCTCAGCCTAGAAAATCACAAAACACTGCATAATTTTGTATGATTGGCAACCTTTGTTCCAGAGCTTGAATTGTTTGCAAGGCAACAAGGAATGTCAGCAGCTCCAAGATGTCCCACTGAAGGGATGTGGAAGTGGGAGGGAGAATGGGAAGTGTAATGGGAACAGTGACTGTTAAAGTTTTATGACTGGGCTCGTTTCTCTTTTTAATTTATTTTTAAACTTACTCAGAAATCACAGACTCACTGAGGTACAAAAGCTTTGTTTTACTGTGGTACTGAAGGAATGTCAAAATTAAAAATGAATTTAGTATGGTACAAAAAAAGAGAGGAGGAATAAACTGAAGGTGCTTCAATAAGTCTTGCGCCTTCTGATGAGAGGAATCAATTGGAGTTGTTACCGCTTCGTTCTGCTCTCAAAAAACAGAGCTGAATTTATGGAGATTGCAGAGCTTTATTTCTGCAGTTCTGTGGATGGTGTTACTCACTTGTGCTGTGTGTGATACCTTTTTATCTTCCAGAATGCTTCCAGGGCCGCTCATGATGTACCAGTTTCAAAGGAGCTTCATCAAAGCAGCAAGTGAGTTTGTTGATGTTTACAGCACGGGGCCAGAAAAGGAACAGGACTTGCAAGCAGCTGAGCATAACCTCTACCCTGCTGCTCTCCCACTGATCTTAAATCTTGGAGAACAGAGCAAGAATTGAGATACAAGGGGCAGGGTGCCGTGTGGGACTTTCTGGATAAACAGAAAGCACGTGGTCATGTTTAGAGGAGGGCTGTCTGATGGCAGCAGCTGGTGGTGCAGGTATTTCTTCTTCTGACCATCAACCTCCAAAACCAGCGAGGCTGTTGTTTGAGCACACCTACACCGTTCTGATTTTATCAGTTGCGGTTCCAGCATCTGAGCTCCTTTCCTTTGTCTGCCCTGGGAGCATGCTTTGTGTGGGAGCAGGTGGCGGTCAGAGCTGTGTGCTGCAGGGAGGGCTCACGTCGGTGGTCACATCGGCAGTGGCCTCCTGGGAAGGGATGGCGGCAGGGGCTGCTCGCATGGCTCCTGCTCGGGCTCTGGGGCAGCCCCAAGACTGCAGGCTGCCACTTCCCAGGCGCTGTGCTGAGCGCACGCTGTGCTCAGAAGCGCGTTGGATGGGATCGTGCTGCTGCTTCCCATTGTTGAAGTCAGAGGAACGCTCCGGTTACGGCCAGCCCGTTCCCTGATCGCAGCTGACTTTTTGTGTGGCTGGCATCTGCTCTCAGCCTGTTGTCCCAGCCCATTGGTTTCTTACTTTTTCAAACAACTGATTGGAGCTGGTAAAGAGAAGAACTGCTGTGGAGGATACCTGCAGTGTGCCTGGTGTAGGTTAGAGGTAGGGGTTGGGAGCCTTGGGTCCCTGGGATGTCTGTGTGGGTTACTGTTTGGGCCCGCGTGCCCTTTTCTATAATAAACCCATGATGCAGAGATGAATCATCTTTTATTTCCAACACAGAACTGGAGAATCAGGAATCCAGGGTGTCAGAGATCCACAGCCTTGTTCATCGGCTCCCGGAGAAAAACAGGCAGATGCTGCACTTGCTCATGAACCACTTGGCAAAGTACGTATATGACTGATATGTTTTTCTCTCCATTTTCCACTTCCTTTGAAAGTTAACAGTGATAAAAAAAAGTTTCCTTGTGTTTGTGGTGTTGAGTCATATCTGGTTGACGACCAAGTGGAAACCTGTGTGTGAGTGAGATGGGAGAGCAGGGCAGCCCAGTGCCATCCTGCAGCGGTGTGGCAGCGCTGTGTTGGCTGCAGGTAGAGCCAGGTTAAGATCTTTGCGGGGGTTCAGACCAAGCCTGGGATTAAAGGACTGACAGATATTTCTTTGCAACAATAGGAGACTATTCTGAGGCATATTTTCTGCCTTAAAGCTACTTAATTCATTAATACTCCTAGGTTACCTTGAAACTTTTCAAGGGCAAAGGAACTGGATGATTTTTTTGCCTTCAGTGATAGAGCTGACCTGTAATTTCCCATCTTCCTGCTCCTGCTGTTTGCCATGGAAACCTTTGATTAGTGCTTAGGAAGTGAAAGCATCACAAGGTGTTTGTGCCAGCCCAAAGGCTGCTGGGTCGCTGGGTGAGCAGAGGGACTGGGCAGGACCCACAGACCTGAGCCTTTCAGAAGAAAATCTGGGAAAACCCAAAGTTATCTATTTTGGAGAAAAAATAATAAACGGTACTTGAAATGTGCTTAAAAACGACTCCAGATGCTTTCTGATGACATGAGTTTGTATCTGTTCCATGGACTCTCCCCAGCAAGGCTGTTAAAAACTAAAGGGCTTGTTTAGATCTCAGTTTCAAAACCTTCTGCATTTATGGGCTGCAACCAAGGGAAAGGCAGTTCCAGGTACTCCCATCCGCCAAGTATGTGCAAGGAGTCGCATAGCTGCTGAAGTGCTTTTCATTTAAAGGGAAACCCTGTGGTATTTGAGTGTGAGATGCGGAGCTGGGGAGGCAGGTAATACAATGGGCTTCAAGCTGTTTTAACGAGGAAGGAACTAAAACAAAACACAGACAATGAGTGCTAGTGGTGCTTGCTATATTAGGAGGAGAAACAGCTTACAGTGTTCAGTGGGAAAAAAATGATCTTGGAGAAAGGCAGGAAGCTGTGGGGATCAGAGCCTGTTCTGTTCCAGCAGCGCTGAGGCTGACCACAACAGCAAGCTTGAGGCGCTCCTGGTGTATGTGTGATGGAGGAAGGGCCGTTGTGTGAGGTGGCATGGGATGTCCCTGGGGGCAGAGCAGACAGATTCCACAGCCAGGTGCTGCTCCAGAGGGACAGGGCTGTGGACAGGGAGGATGACACCGGCCCCAGTCCTGCTCCTCTCCTCCTGCCCCACGGCGTCCCACTGGGTTTGGGGTCCCTGCAGGTGAGCCAGGCGGGGGGCTTGCAGGCGGTGTGAGGTGTGGGTGAAGTTTTGCATCTGCAGCAAATGGTTGCAGGGAGGCAGAGAGCAGAAGGAGGGGTGTCCTGCAGGGGGGGTTGGGTGCTCTGGGTGGGCTGATGCGAGGGGCAGCCAGCAGTGCTGTCAGAGCAGGCCAGGCAGGGCCCTGCTGCAGCTCTCGGAGGAGATTGTCTCATCTTCTTCCTCTTTTTTTAAGTAACATACGAATAATCAAGATTTGCATTTCTATCAGATGAGCTAACAAATATTTCTCAGAGTATTGATGTGGAGATCTCTTACACTAAAAAAAGAACCCACTGTGGGTCACACAGAGGTGTTCTGTGCCGTGTTTTGTTTGCATGTTTTGCTGTTGCTTACTGAAAAGGGAAACCAGGCTGCTTGTTTGGCACTGCTTGCAGTGGTAAGAGAGCCCTGCTCACACAGCCCATGCAAATAGCAATTATTATACAACTGAAACCTGAGCCAGGATAAGCACTGCTGAAGTGGTGGAGTTGGGCCCTTCTCGCTTCCACACCTCTTTGTGCTGCCTGTGAGCAGGGGCTGCATCCCCTGAAACATGAATTGAGCTGGGATTGTCAGTGCTCCTTCGTCTGTGCCCAGAGCTGCCTGTGTCCTCCTCTGCTCTGCAGACACCATTTCCAGGGAAATTTGCCATTATTATGTTAATCTCTGACCTGTGAATCGATGAAACCTTTAATTTTCTTTTCTGGGACATGCTCACATTGCTGGGACCTTTGTGATAAACCCAGCTGAATTATTGTTCCTGAAAGATCAAGACCAGTTTGATCTGGTGTTTTCTCAGGAGGATCTGTGCTGAAAAGCCCGACCTTGTGCCCAGGAGACTTCTAAGGATGCTCCAGGAACGTCACTTCCAAATGCTGCTTTACTGACAGCATGCAGCAGCTCTGGTGAAGCCTGTCGTTCCCTGGCCTGTCAGCTGAGTTGGCACAGGCTGCTGTGAGCTCAGGGGCGGCCATGCTGGAAGCTGGAGCTGATTGAGAAAATTTCTGGTTGTGTTAGCAGAGTTACAGTGCCATCCCCATCGTTCTGCTCTCCTTTAGTGTGCTTTGTAGGTGCAAAGCAGGAGGTTTTAGAGCCTATTTTTGTGCATTTTTTCACAGCTGGACTGGTGCTCGCTGCAGTAGGCAGGGCTGTGTGGCAACCCTATGCTATGCCCACCTTGGGCTGCTGCCCACTGCATGGCATGGCTGCTGGTGCCAGCCTGTGGGGCAAAGCTGCCTCTGCTCGGGGCATGCACACCTCTCCTTGCAAAAGGTCAAAGCAGTTATTGGGGTTGCAGCAGAAATGCGTGTACGTGTGTTTAGCAAAATTAATTATCTTTAATCATTCACAGCTGTGGCCTGGCCAGCAGTGACTCGTTCCCTCTGTTTTTGCTGTGGCGGTGTTTTCTAGTTCACGTGTTTTACCGCCGTGGCACTGATTGCCATCTCCCGCCCAAAGCGTTTCCCACGTATCGGCAGCGATGGTTCCCATGGCAGATCCAGCAGTAGCAGCAGGATGGGGCTCTGCCCGACCGAGTGCTGTTGGCAAAGGAGAGGGAGAAGGAATCTGCTGGGCTCTTGTGCCCAGAAGTGCAGCCTGGTGCTTGGCGTGGCGGCTCAGAGCTGAGCTGGCCATGCTGGCTCTCCGTGGCGCTCAGTGCCTGGCAGCACTGGGATGCACAGCGCAGCACTGGGGCGGCCGCTTCCTGCGCTTTTCCTCCGGTTGTTTTCCCCGTCTTCCCCCGAAGGTGCAGCAGCGATGCGGCTGACGCCTCTTGGCACGGCAGGTCTGATTTCATCCCCGTGGCAGCTGTTTATGTTGCTGTCTGGTAACTATTCATTTGCTTGATTTATGTATTACTTCCAGTAAGTCATTCTTGTCCAGGACGTTCTGGAAATTTCCACTAGCCTCTGAGGCCTTTAAGATACGCTTCTCTTGTATGTTCTTGGCCTGATTTGGCTGCCAAAAGAAAACAGCGAGCGAGATCTCTTGACCTTGCATGGAAAGTGTAAGCAGCGTTCCTCCCTCGCCGCTCTCCCTCTTCCTCGCTATGGGAATGGCGCCCGTGCTCCGCCAGCCCCGCCACGACTCGGCTTCTGCATGGGGAGCTGAGTGCATGTGGGGCGTTGTGGTGATGCACGGCATCTGGGTGCTCACTGGAGTGGCAGAGGGCAGTGTTTGATGGAAGGAAGGTGGAAGGTCTGTGTCTGGCCTGTGCAATAGAGATGGACCTCGCACGCTTTCTTGCTGCCGCCCTGTTTCTGTTTTTCTGCCATTTTCATGCTGGGGTGAGCTGGGTGTGGGTGCACGCACTGCCTGTGTGTGCCCTACAATAGAATCACAGCTTGGAAAACAGCTCTCACATCCCCAGCCTGGCCCGCCGTGCCCACTGACCGTGTCCCCAAGTGCCACATCTCCATGGTGCTTGGACACCTCCAGGGGTGGTGACTCGACCACCCCCTGGGCAGCTGTGCCAGTGCTGTTGGAGTGAAACAGTGCACTGAGGAAGGAAGGAAGGAAGTGAATTTAGACTGATCACGATTATTAAAAAAATAATAATAAAAATGTAGCAGCAAAAAAAAATAGTTGGCAAGAGTGCCAGGAGCTGATGAAAGTGGTACAGGAGCCAAAGCAGCGGGCACAGGCTGAAACGTGGGAAATTCCATCTGAATGTCAGAAAAAAGCCTTTTCATTCGGAAGGGGGCAATCGCTGGGTGCCAGGGGGCTGCGGAGCCTCTGTGCTGGGAGATATGGGATGTGGTCTCAGGTGTCCCTGCTGGGCTGGGGCTGGAGCTGGTGGGGTCCTGTGTGTGGAGCTGTGCTCCTCTGCTTCCTTTGTGCTGTGGGGTAACGGGTTGTGTTCCTCTTCCCTGGCTTTAAAAACACAGCTTTGAGCTGTGTTAACTATTTCAAATTGTCTTCTGGAGCCGAGCCCGCAAAGATCAATAAGAATCCCTTTTGCTGTAGTGCTTTGACATTATTAGCAAGTATAGCCAGTTGTCTGTTCGTGTTTTGTTGCTGAGTCGGGAGGGGGGGAAATCCCAACCCAGCCCAGCAGCGCTTGAGCTGCCTGCAAAGGGCAGGATTGGGGCTGGCAGGCTGCAGGAACCGCTGTGTGCAGCGCCGTGCCCCCAGCAGTGCAGGGCTGTGCAGAGCTGGGGTTTGTAGTGCTGGAGACGGCGGTGGTGGGGAGATGGCTCAGCAGATTAGTCTGAAATCGTAGCGCGACCGTGCTGCATGGCTAATCTAATTACAGCAGCTAACTGGAACCACCTGTAGCTGCGTGGAAAGACAAAGGCTGCGGAGGGCCCTGCTCCCCTCGCAGCGCCTCTGGCGGGGCTCTGCTGGCGCTGGGCTCCGCCAGGCTCACACGCATCTGAAGCATTAATGAAATCTGCATGTTTTTACCGTAATGGCTTCGTTTCCCCTGTTCACTTCATTTTTGTGTTAGGCTCCTGGAGATACGATTAGCTTTAATGTAGTTTGTTAGAGATGTAGTTTTCTAAATAGGACAGATCTGGGGGGTGGAAACTCCGGGATTGCGGGGTGCTGGCCGAGGTGCAGTGTGGGCACTGAAGGCAGCAGACGTGCCGTGGAAATGCGGCAAGTGTGAGCTGCAGATCTCGAATGGAATGTGTCTGCGGAGCCAAAGGCTGAGGTCTGCCTTCCTTTGCTGCTCGACTCCCACTAAGGTCAGCTCTGGAGCGAGCCGAACCTGCGCAGCATGAGGCTGTGGGGCTGGGGGGAGCAGGGCTTGCCCTGCACGGCACTCACCTGCATGCCAGCATGGGAACGGGTTTGTCCTGTGCAAAGCTGGCAACAGGGAAAGGGTGCATTGCTCTCAGAAACAAGCAGATGCAGGCTGTGCAGCACAGCGGGGCTTTGCAAGCACAGAGGAGTGTCCCTCAGTGCTTTCCCTGCCTCCTGCGGAAACCATTTGTGTGCTTGGGTCATGCAGAGGAAGAGGAAGCACTTAAGCAAGGTCAGCGGATGTGTGAGCCTCTCCAGCAATTGCAGGCGTTGTCTCCTAAGATCTTGCATCTGTCTTCAAATGGCCAGAGCCCGTTTTTCTGCTGTTGATATAAATGGCCATAATGCGATGGCCAGGCCCTGCTGATGCTGGGCTGGGATGCTGTGCCGGGTGGGCACCGAGCTGCCTTGTGCTGGGAATGCATCCCCTGCCTGCTGGGGTGTTCTACCCAATGCTCAGGGTGAGGGAGATCCTGCCTACTGCCTAGAGCCTTCCTGCACCTGGAGGGGTGGCTGTGGTGCCTGGTGTGAGCTGCTTCTCCCGCTCTGTTGGCCCCTCAGTGGTTTCATTGTTAATGGGAAATTCTGCAGAATGAAAAAAATTAATAATCCCGTAGGTGTTCTCTGTGTTTCTTGTACTCGGCTTCCCGTAACATGTAAGTGAGCAAAGGGTTTTGTTCTACTTCTGCAGATGAACTCTTCACCTCCTAAAACTAGATTGCCAAGAGATTAGCAGTTTGCTTTTGCTAGTGGCTTTCTTTCCATCTTGCTTCGCCCAGCAGGCCTGGTGCATTCGGAAGGACCTCTGCTCTAAGCTCTGAGGAGCAGACATTGGAGGCTGCAGCATCTCTGAGCAGGTTGGCTCTGGTGTCCCCAGAGGGAGTCCTCTCTCTGGATCTGATTCTGATCTGATTCTGATTCTGATCTCTGATCTGATTCTGGGTGGGTTACATTGGACCAGGGCTTGTGCTGGTGGGGCTGGCAGCACGTGGCTGCGGGTGTTGACACCTTGACACCAGGCGCTGTGACCTCCAGGAGGGATTCTGTGGGGTAGGCATTAGGGGTGGCATGTAGTTACCTGGATTCTTTGTAATTGGTTATCACAGTGAAACTGAAACCGTGTATAGAAACAGGTTGAATCAAGACTGAGCAGGGTTGTTTTTGTTTTTTTTTTAAGCCTATCCATTCTCTCTTGGTGCTTTATTGCAGTGGGCTGTGCTGATTTTCTTGTTGCAGTGTGAAAGTGCTGGTGATTTCTGCTCTTGTCCAAATACCAGCCCATGCACCATAAGTGGCAGTGCCAGGGCATGGGGGCACGGGGACACTGGCACTGCTGCACGGCACAGCTAAAGCTGCACTGCAGGGCTGTCCCTAATGGGAGAAGTGACTATTGTTATTGTAATTAGAGGAAAGATGTAATTAAGCGTAATGGGCTGAAGCTCTAAATGAGCTCTGTGCTCACACACAGAATTAGGGAAGGAGCAGAAGGTTGGGGTCGGGGCGTGCACTATGGGAGCTGCACTCGGTGCCGTCCCTCCTCCCATGAGCGTGTGCTGCAGCGGCAGTGCGGGCTGCAGTGTCCCCCATTGTCACCCCCTTGTGCCCCTGCTCCTGCAGTGCATTCCCCCTGAAATCTGGCATCCAGCTCGGCTTGCCCAAAGCCAGAGATGCTGCCTATAGAAGTGAAGGTTTGCTTTGCAAAGCCTGTGCTGCAGCACCACGCGTGCTTTACTTGCAAGTCGCAGCGTGCACGCTATTCACTCTGATGAGCTTTACCGATACCAAAGTTAGCGTTTGGCCTGTGCATCTGTTCAATGTGATACCAGCACTTTTATTGCCCTGGGAGCGAACCCAAGCCTCCAGCTGTGGCCAGATTCACCCGCGAGAAGAAGGGAGCCTTGTTGCAGCAGGACGGCTCCCAGCGAGCAGCGCAGAGCGGGGAAACCTGAGAGCCGTGAGGCTGCTGGCTGGGCAGCACTGTGCTTCTCGGTGTTGCAGCCGAGCACTTTGTCAACTGTTTTTAGAATGTTTCTCCTTGTCTGTGCTGGAAGGCTTTGTGCTTCCCTGGCGATCCATTCTCCTTCCGGACCTGCTGGTTGCATCCCATCCCAGCAGCTCATAGAGCCTTTTTGGCCCTGGGAGGCCATATCCAGGCCTTAATCAGCACAACGGGGTAAGCGAGGGCCGTGCAGTGTGCAGGTGTGTGTCCTTTCTGTGTCTGTGCTCTCTGCTTCGGAAGCTGGAGCTGCCCCAGCTACACTGCAGCCCGTCCATGCCCTGCTCCAGCCCTGCACACGTGCTGTGCAAGAGCTGCTGCTGAGTGCAAAAAAAATCTCCTTAGAATAACTTGGAGATGCATCTGTGATCATTGCCCTCAGTGCTGTCTTCAAGCTTGAGCTGTTTCTTTCCTGATTTACATTTGCTTTTGACAAATCTCCACATTAGGGCCTCCTGATTTTGGATCACACTGGTGTTCCCACTGATGACCTCACTGACGATCCCCCTTCCAGCTCCAGGCGCCTCGTGCTGTGGTACGACACTCCAGCAGGCTGCCCCAAAGCTGCCGCTGCGTCCCTGCAGGCAGAGCTCCTGGGCTGCATGCTGGGCACCCCTCTGCAGCTCTGCACAGCAGTCCCCAGTCCTGGGTGCCCTCTGTGCCCTTCTCCCAGCAGCACCGCCTCTCTGTGCCCCCTCCCCTGCCCCATCCCGCTGCCCCCCTGCAGTGCTGGGCTGAACACTCGTCCCGCTCCCACCTACACGCTCATCAGCCGCAGCCCAATTAAGCTCCATAATGTGCAGGGATGACTTGAATGCACCCAGGAACATTTCCCAGAACTCATTAGGTTTTATCCCATAAATACCTTCAATTGTGTGCTCAGGCAGCTGCCCGCTCTCTGTCCGGGGGTGTGTGTGACCCAGATTGCAGGGATGGGACTGGGGGAGTTGAGGGGGTCCTGGTTGCCCTCGGAAACCCCCCAGACCCCCCTCCCCCCAGTGCTGCTGGGTGCAGCAGTGCCTCTGCCACCCAACTGTCTGTGCTGTCTGTGCTCGTTGTCTGTAGTTCATCTCCACGTTCAGTGTGCAGCAAACTGCCGTAGCAGCCTGAGCAGCAGTAGGGCTGCTCACCCCCCATCAGGTTTTCATGTTAACTGGAAGCTTTGCTGGTGGTGATAGACGTGAAATGTGGTTTGACCACTGTGTAGCAGTGTGGTGTGAGTGTTGTTTTCCATCCTATAGAGCTTGTTAGGCTGGCTGCATTGTTTTTTGGGACACTGGGCCACTACTGTGGTGTGGGCTGGCTGCTGTGCAGGGCTCCTGGGGTTTCTCACACCACAGGCTTCTCTGTGGGTCAGTGGGCAGCGAAATGGGTCCCATAATTGGGCTTCTGTACAAGTGAGTAGGAGCTGTGGACCAGGCTGGACAAACTGGGTTTGTTAACATCTGTGAAATAAAGGAGTGCTGGGGCAGCATTTCCCACAGCTCGCCATGCCTCGCTGCAGCGCGTTTGTTACCTGATGCTGATTTCAAGCCTGTGCAAAAAAGAAATATTTACCGTTCCTGTGTGCTTCCCCTGCACTGAAGCCTGACTACCAATTACTCTGTATTAAATTATGTTTGGTCATGCCGGTGATTATACAGTATCCAAGCAACCCAGGCATAATCTAATTTAGCATACAACATGGATTTTCTCTGCTCCCCTTCTCCTTTGTTTTTCTGAGAGTGAATGCGAAGCTGAGTGGCTGCATGGCCTCAGGGCAGCGGTGCTGCAGGGCTGCAGCAGAGGCAGTGCTTACATCAGTGCCTGTGATGCTGCACTGGGTGCTGGCAGGGCAGTGGGCGCTGGGAGGGACAGCCCATAACCAGCCTGGAACCCAGCTGTGAGCGGCCACTGCTACCCAGGGAGTTGTGCTGGGTTCCCAGCTCCCATCTGTGCTGCGGGAGACTGCAAAGCGTGGGTGGAGAGAGCCCTGAGAAGGGACCCAGCTAAATTACTGCCAGTGCAATTGATTTCAGAGTGCACCGAGGGCCAGGAAGAAACAGCAGGTTAAAAGGAAAATGCAGCAAATACTTGTAAACCTTCTGGAGGGCAGCTCTGGTGTGGAACGAGTGATGTCTGCAGAAAGCATCTGTGAAAAGCACCGGCATTAGGGACACTTTGGTTGAGAACACCCCATCTTTAGAAACCAGGGCATTATTTGCTGGTACAAAGGCAGATGAAGAGGTATAATTTATAGTAAATCATCCTGTGGATAATGGATGTGGAATGTGAAGGATGTGAAAGGTGAATCATGTTTTGTAGCATAGCTTTAGTAACCATTATAAAGGCGGCTGGTGGAAAAGTACCCGCGGTGCAGCGCAGCGCTGCTGTACCACCCTGTTTGTTCCAGCAGGGACCGAGGGCTGTATGCTTACAAAATGTTGGCCCTTTGCAGAGCCGAAGCACCAGGGCACAGCAGAGCGGGGCTGTGTGTGCAGCAGGGCCCTGTCCTCCTTGGGAAGCCATTAATGCTGCAGTCTGTAATAATTAACGGGACTGGATACGGCTGCCTGGCGGTAATAAGTCAATGACAGGGCAATTTATTAGAGTGATGTATCGCGTGATAATGGTAATGAGAAATGAAGGGACCTAATTTTGTAAGACTTAGATCAATTTGGTTGTTTTTTTTATAAATGAACATTGTTTTAGTAACCACGGAAGATCATTACAATTATTATTTTATTAGTGCTGTTCACAACTATTTCGGTTTCAGTCTTCTGAGACCCAAATGGGAGCATAGGAGCGTGTGTTTGAAATGCAGATTGTGCTGCAAGGTGAAAATTCCTGTGGCATTTGTAAATGTCTGTTAGGGAGGTGTGGGAGGAGGGAAGGGATTTGGGTGCGTGGCTGTGGGGCCGCAGTCTGCAGGCAGGGGGGGCTTCTCAGACACCGTGAGGAACGTCCAGGGCTTCCTGACACTGGGAAGGTGATGAGTAAAAGGGATTTCTGCACCTTTGGGTTGGAACACAAGCCCTGGCATTGTCAGTGTGCTGGTGTGTGCGCTGCAGGGCTGGAACATGCAGCAGACCAGGCTCCTGCCTGCACTGAGTGTGGGGACAAGACTGCGTGGGGCAGGAGCTCCAAACATCCCAAGATCTGCTGCTGCCCCTGCTGTTACCCAGGAAGCCCTGTGTAGGATGAGGAGTGAAGAGTTCTTCTCTGACTCAAATGAGGCTTGGATGGAGAAGGATAGATAGCTTATTTTATTTTGAGTTTACGCTGTGCTGAAATGAGCTGCGTCTGCACGCGTGATGAGCGCTGCAATCTTAGTGCTGTGATCAGCAATAAAAGCTCATGGCAATAACTTGCTGCAGGGCCTGAGTCCTGCTGTGCTCTCCATGTGGTCCCATGTGCTCTCCAGGGAGAGAGATGACAGGGAAAAGGCATTGCTCTAAAAACATAGGATACAGTTCTGTGCCGACACTGTCTGAAGTCACTGAGCTTCCTGGTTGAAGAGGGCAGGAAAAAGCCACAGACTTGTGGTGATAGGGCTGTGGGCTCCTGCTGCACGTCCTCCTTGTCACCTCCTTGTGACTTGCGTTCACTGCATGACGTGTCACCATGTGGCCTGTCTGGGAGCAAGGCTCCAGTGTCCGTGTGTTCCTGGCTGGGAGGTTTCCTCGCCCGGCCCCCTGCAGCCAACCCGATGGGGCTGAGCCGTGACGGCAAAAAAATGGGTGAGAAAGGATTGGATTTTGGAACATATGAGGTCACTTGTTCAGCTGGAGAGCAGCATGTGTCAGAGGTCCAACAATTTGTTTTTAGAAGGGTTTCAAGCATTAATGATTCAAGATGTTTTCCTGGGAGTGGTTTGCAACATGAGCCTCGGTGGCCGGGGAAGCGTTGGGGTTTTATGGGATTAGCCAAATCCTGAGCTGCAATGCCTGCCATAACACAACCGTTGAGGCTGTACTTTTCCACATGGCTGAAGCTCCCCAGAAGTGTCAGGAAAGCAAACGGACTCATAAGCCTGGTGCCAGGCAAGGATGGGGGTCCATCCTGATTGCTCCCATCACCTACTTCTGTTGGTTTTCTTTTGCAGAGTTGCAGATAACCACAAGCAGAACCTGATGACTGTTGCTAATCTGGGTGTGGTGTTTGGGCCGACGCTTCTTCGACCCCAGGAGGAAACAGTCGCTGCCATTATGGACATCAAGTTTCAGAATATTGTGATTGAGATTTTAATAGAAAACCATGAGAAGGTAAAGACTTTACTTGCTTCTATCACTACAGTTTATTTCCTACACCTGATTTGTCACTTTGCAAGCTGCAGCCCACCTCCCCAGGGCCCTCCTTGCTGACTGTGGCCAGCAGCCATAAAGGGCCCAACTCGGTTCCTGCTTTTCTGACTACATCCAAGCACTGACATTCTCCACAGCGCTGATCTGCTGTGACAAGGCACAGTTGTGTCTGTTGCAAGGAGGCTCCCACCTGTTGCTGGCTCTGCTGGTGCAGCACTGTGGTAGCTCTGCTGCAGCTGGAGGACATCCTGCCTTGGGCACTCACTGACCCCTGGGTTTCTGGTCACCTTCAGGGTGACAACAGGAGAAGGCTCTCAAATGAGTGCCTGTGGGAGGCCATGTAATTCAGCAAACGGCAGCACTAAAACACTGAACACGAGCATTGCTCACAGAGTGCTTGTGCATGCATGGAGTGGCGGTGAGGCAGAGCATCCTGCAGGGCCACTGTCCAGAGGTGGTGTGTTGCTGAACTTCCCATGCAGTGCTGCTGGGTGCCTGTGATATGAAAGCAGTCTGGGCTAAGGAGGATGTGATGCTCGGGGCTGTATGCTACTCGGGGCTCTCTCCAGAGTCTGTTAGCCCATCAGTTGCATGTGTTAAGCTGCAAGGCTGAGTCCCACATGCATGTGGTGCAGGTGTCAGCCCTGGGGCTCATCTGCCTGGTGCTGCCAAGGGGCAGCGAGTGCATGTCCAGCAGGGATGGATTGCGTGTTGTTGGAGAAATTTCCTCCAGAGGCAGATAAACATCGTGGTATTTATTTAGCCTGGAGGAGCTATTTTCTCTTATCTTTGTGGGGTGCAGTTACAGTGATTGCTTAATCGTGTGCTGCTGCAGAGGGGAGTGCGAGCAGCAGCCGTGAGCCTGTGGCTGAGCCCCAGCCCTGCGCTGAGCAGCAGGCATGAGCCTTGTGGGCTGTTGGTGGCCATCCACCCTTCTGTCTGTCCATCCATCCGTCTGTACATCTGCAGTGTCCCAGCAGTGGCACCAAGAAACCATTCAAGCATTGTGTCACTGCTGTGGGTGCACTTTGCTGTCTCTTTCCTCGCTGAGCCCTATGGCTGCCTTCCCCTCGCAGGTCCTTGCAGCAGCAGGGCCTCAGGCTGGTTCTTGTTCAGTTCCAGCCGAGCCTCCTCCATCAGGTGGCACCTGGGGGGATCGATGATGGATTTCTGCAGTGATGGTCTGTGTGGGCTGCAGTGCTGCTCACCAGCAAAATGACACCTGTGCCGCAGGGCTCCCGAGTGCTTCCATGGCTACCCTTCCTTAGGAGTAATTTATGGCACCAGCAGAAGGGAAGGCTGTGACTGGGCTGTGTGCTGCCGTCACGCCGACTGCGGGTGGGCGTAAGTGCTGCGTGCTGTCTGTGCTGCCCGGCTGCTCTCATGCACTGGGTACTGATGGTGCAGGATGGAGAGATGCTGTTTGCACTGCCTGCACAAAGGCACGGGTACCGCGTGGCACAGTAATGCTGCATGCAGGATGCTGTTGGACCCATGTCCCCATTTCTCCTAGATTCTCCAAGAAAGAGGGAGGTGGCAGGAGGCAGCAAGTGGGAAGAAAATCTTTTCTAAAGTCAGTCCCGGTGCTGGTTCACTCCCTCTTTAGGACTGTTTAGTTTCAGTGTATTCCTTAATTTGAATTGATTGGAACTCATTGAAGTTTCCCTGCAGGAGCTGCTGTAGGTGATTAGCAATATGCGAGCCCTCTGTGCTGCGCTGCTGCTGCTTTATATTGTTTTACGCTGGTGACTCACAGCCACTGTTTATGATTAAGTGCATTCTCAGGGAAAATGTAATTGATTTGAATGGTTCCTGGCAATCAGCGACTGTCTGGTATTACATTATATTTCCCTCAGGTAAGTGGGACGCCTCTCCCATTAAAATTGCTATTGTCACAGTGAGGCACAGAGCACTGGGCTGTGAGTGTGCCCAGAGCTGCAGTGGGGTGGATGGGAGCCCTGAAGCACTGGAGCTGGGGCAGATGTGCAGTGTATGTTTGTGAGAGCAACGCAGCAGCGTAACCTGCTGCAGGACACGTGTGGGATGCGTGCTTTTAAAGGATAAAATGGTTTTTCTGCTATGGCTCAGGATGTTACCATGACAAGCAAACTGAGAGTGAATCCTCTGCAAGAAACCAGGGATGCAGTGTTGTATTGGAAATTTGCAGCTCCAATGCTTTGGAAAAAGCAATTTGTATGAAGTGTTGGGAAATGATGAGATCAATGCACAGTGCTGCTGGTGCTCCCTTCAGACCAAGGAGGGGGCAGCTGACCTGTGAGTGGCACCTTGCTGCCCACCAGCAGGGCTGGTTTCTGCAGGGTGTTACCCAGACCCCAGCGCTGCCTCAGTCAGTACTCAGAGTTAACGCTGAGGTCAAAGCCCTCAGCACCTCATCTTTATTTTCTGCAATTAGCAAAGCTTTGTAGCAGCGACGCCCTTGGCCTTGGAGCTTCCAGCTGAGGCTGGAGGGCAGCTCCTTGTGGAGCATCTCCTAGGTTTGGCTGCGTTCCACCAGGGGCGCGGATTGCTCCAGGAGCCTCCAGCTGCACAGCGCGCATGGGGGCTGTATGTGTAATTTATGGAGCCTGGCTGCTCCTCTCCCACTCTGATGATTAAACTGTCTCGCTCTCTCTGTTAATTGGATTCTGGGATGGGAGAGTTAGAACGCAGGTTTGCTCAGTGCGGAGCATGTCTCAGTTATTTTTCTTAAGCTGAGAAGTGAAACAAACCGAAGAAGCATTGAAATGAAGGAAAGCAGAGCTCCATGTGCTGCTGGGCAGGCTGGCAGGGCTTCTAGGGGTGTGATGCTGCAAGACCACCTCTGTCTGTTATATGGCTCTGGGTCCTCTGACTCCTCCCTCTTCAGAGCTTCAAAATAAGCATTGGTCCTTTTGGACAGGCAGCTAGCTCTCGATTTTCCTCTGTTGAGAGTGGTCACATTTAGCCTTGGTGCTGTGTGCCACCCTTAAGGGGTTGGGAGGCAGCTCGGTGTCACTCTGCCTCTGTGTCCTGCTAGTCCAGCTGTGCCCTACCATTGTCCAGCTGTGCACTGCCACGTTTGCATACCTGGATGCCTGCTGGGGTTCTTGCCCACAGCATTCTCCCACCACCTGCGAGGGCACTGCAGGCCCTTCACTAGAAGCAGCCTACCAGGTTGTTGGGGTTTTTCACATTTTGCACTGTGTGCATTTGGTGAAGAGGAGAGAAAAGGAGCGCAAACAGAATAAGAATGTGGAGCTTAGGAAACGATGTCCCACGTGTTACTTTATTGAATGCATGACCTCCGTTAACGCTGTTCCTTGGTGTGATGGTGGGATGCTGAGGGCAGAGCATCCTGATGCTGAAGAGCCCTCTTTGTTGGCTTTCACAGATATTTAACACCGTGCCGGAGACGCCGCCGTCGAACTCGCAGCTGCTGCTGTCCCGCAAGAAGAGCGCAGACTCGAAGCCCCCATCGTGCAGTGAGCGGCCGCTCACCCTGTTCCACACCGCGCAGCCCAACGAGAAGCGTAAGCGCCCCCTCCCCAGCCCTGCCCCGTGTCACTGCACAGCACCGTTCCCCTGGCGTGGAGCACAGCTGTGTTGGTGCTGATGAAAGATGCGTCCTGTAAGGGGACGGGGCCTCTGGTCACTGTGCTGCTGTGCTGATGGGGAGTGCGATGCCTGCCTGGCATCCCAGGCTGCAGCAGGCTTGGTGCAGGCTGCACTGGTGTGCTATAGGGTTGCTGCCCCATTCCCAAGTCCCCAGCAGCTGAAGGGCACAAGGCAGAGCCCGTGGGGTGTCCAAAGTCGATCCTTATTTCTCTCTGGATGCCCACAGGCACTTTTACAGATATAGCAGCCCCGGCCAGGATGTTCTGTAGTTTTCTGTGGAGTAGGTGCTATGATGGTTTAAAAACGTTGAGGATCATCTTTCCATTTTGGTGTCTGTTTGGTGCTCCGGATATGTTGGTGAAGGAGTCAGCACCTCCTCCCATCTCACTCTGCACACGGCTGTCTTGCATGCTACGGAGCAGAAATACACAGCAGGAGTTTGCTGTTCTGCTCCCTGAGCTGTGAGACTGAGCTAAAAGCCTTAGCAAAGAATCCTTTGCTTAAACTGAACGCGGTATCAGACTTTCAGAAAGGAGGAAATAGAATAAAGGGATGGTTTCCAATCCTGCCATTCATCTCCCATCTTCTGTAGATGAAACACTTCCAGTTTCTTGGCTGATAGGGACTTTAATTCAATGTTGGCTGGTAGCTGTGTCTGAGATTACACAGACAATTGACACTGATTTGTTAGGCTTACAGAGCTTATTTTTGAACTTTAGCCTCAGGCAGAAAATGTTTAGAAACAACTGGATGTGGCACCTGAATAGGCTGCAGGGCA
Source organism: Lagopus leucura (assembly GCF_019238085.1). NCBI lineage: Eukaryota > Metazoa > Chordata > Aves > Galliformes > Phasianidae > Lagopus > Lagopus leucura. The sequence continues at coordinate 875,441 of NW_024962281.1, read as the reverse complement.
CTGCTGGGCCGTGCCGTGCACAGAACGGCTCTGAAAGCTGTGCTGTTGGGAGCAAAGATCAAGGAGTGCTTTGGATCGACCTTTTTGGGGCTTTAGGCCCTTTGGCAGGTTAATTTCTCCCTTATTTCATCTGCTGGCTGCTCTGTCTTCCAGTCAGTGTTTGGAGAGTTCCCTTGATAGTCTGCTGGAGACCAAGATTCATGGCATGCAGTTTCAGGAGCTGGTAATGTGTGTTGATGCAATTATCTCATCCTTGGCATTGGCTGATCTCTGGATGGCAGCCTGATCTAAATGGCGTTTGAGCCTCTCGCTGCCTTGTAAGCACTCTGACTTTGTCCAGGCAGCACAAGAACTCGATGGCACGATGAGCGATGTGACGAGGAGTGTTGGTTCGCTCCTCCCTTTGCAGCCATGTCCTTTTGGGCATGTCATCATTTTCTTTTGAAACAGTGGCAGAGGGCTCACCCAGCATCCCACCTCCCTGACCCTGAGGCAGCACTGCTCCCAAGCTATTTTCCAGGCATGCAGGGTTTCCTCTCTGCTGTGTGCTCAGGATCAGCTCTCCATGTAGCTCGGGAGTTTCTCTTACACTGCTTTCTCCTTCTGCAAGTATTAATTGTTGTCCTAATGCAGATGTGTAATTGGAAGGGATGTATAGTTGGATGGGCTTGAGAATAGGGGCTTCTTTGTGACCGTGTGCTTTTTAGTAGCAATTTCATCATATCAGCGTGCACAGGAGATACAATTCCTTTGAAAGATTTGTCATTAAAGGAGCACTCCTTGTGTTTTCCAGCAGTTGTCTGTCTTTCAGGAAACATCATCACAGAAGTGGCAGTTCTCTGCAGTAGAGCAGCTTTCTGTGCCATCAGTGATGATAATTGCCTCTCTCAATTACAATTGCTGCTTATACGGAAAAAGCATCTTATGAAAATGAATTAATGTGATTTTAGGTAATTCAGCACAGAGATGAGGAGGAAACCCATGCTGGGGAGGTTGCTTTGGGATGCATAATGTTTTCACACCTCAGTGTTGAAGTTACACAAATAAGGGGGGCATCTCTTAGCAGGGCAGGATGAAGGGAAATGAAGAGAGCTGAGTCCAGGCTGTGGGCAGTGAGCTGGGCAGCAGGGCAGGCCTCTCTCCTCACTGGTGTTATCAGCAGTGCTGCATGGTGGTTGTGGACCTGGGCAGGAAAGGCAGCTATTGGCTGATGTTATGTTCAGACTGAAGCATTTTTTTGTTGGGATAAACTTTAATTGGGTGATCTGTCCTTTTCTCCTTCCGTAACTGTTATCCCCTCTGTGGTACCTGATTTCAGCCACAGACAAATGCATTCCTGTGTGTAGTCTCATCCCTTTCTTTCTTGGGTCATGTGGTCCTTTGGAAGTCCTTGGGAATGTAAAACATTAATATCTTGAGAAAGATCAGTATTTTGTTGCTAAAAATGTTATTTGTTTAAAATGTTGTTGCATCTTCGGAAAGAGAAAAGAATAACTGTTACTTCTCATACTTCAATGCATAGTGCATAGAAAACATGCGTGGGAACTCAGTGCCTGTCTGTGGAGGTCTGGTAGGATGCTGCTGCATTTACACTGGGGCAGGAGTGATGGGCAGGAGCCTGGCTGCCTCTGTCCTGCAACTCTTGGGGTTTTTTTTTGGTGTTTTCCAGAGGAAAACAGGAACAGCATCATCAACTCCAGCCTGGAATCCGTCATCTCTTCAAATGTAAACAGCTTCCTCAACTCCAACAGCGCGCCTCAATCCAACCTGAACTCAAGTGATCTCGAACTAGAAGTAATTAAACCCAACAGGCCAAACTCACTGTAAGTATGGTGGTAATTAGTGTTTTATAGGCTCACCGTCCTTAATCTTTAATCAGGGCTGTTTCTCGCTCTGAATCCCAGCAGTTTGTTGAAGAATGCAATTTAATGCTTTAATTTTTAATGGCTGCTCGGGGTGCCTCCTGCACGTCTCGGTCTGAGCAGTGGGATTGATGGGGGGGGGGGTTGCTCAGCCTGCGCCTGCAGGGTGTGCTCCAAGCAGAGCCCCGAGCTGCTGTTTGAACTGCTTGACCCATCTGGAGATAACTCCAGCAAGCACAAAGGACTATTCTTCTGACTTAAATCTATGACTGTTGTCAGTGCCGTTGATCTCCAGCCAAATCTGTGCCATTGCTTCTGCTATTGCTTCCTTCATCTGAAAAGTTCAAGGGAAAAAATAGCGACCTTAGCAACGACTCCCGGGGGATGGCGGAGTTATTTGTGCAGTCCCCTGGATTTGACACAGCCTCGCACCGCGGACGGCTCTGCCATGGGGAATTTCCTTCCTGCCGTGGTCCTGCTGGGCTGCGCATTTTCCCACAGAACTCCTCTCCTGCACACACGAAGATGTGCTCTGAGCCCCGCAGCCGTGGTCCCTCGAGCCCAGGCTGATTCCCTGCGTCCACACGGGTCTGTATGGGGTGGCCTTCCTGCCCCGTGTCCCCGTGCAGCCTGCAGCGCAGCCCCTTCTCACCAGCCCTGCAAACAGGCCCTTAGGAGCCCGCGGTGAACACTTGTGTTCAGCAGTTTCTCCTGAGTCCCCACAGAAATGGCTCGGTGCTGCTGCTGGTGCGCCTGGCCACGGCTGTCCTGCCTGGCGTGGGGTGCGGCGCTCGGGCAGCAGCATGTGCTGAAGGTAAGTGCACAACATGTGCAGAGCAGGGCTCTGGCTGTCACCCATCGGCATCACCTTCTTCCCACCACCTCTGCTGCCCCAAACAGCCAGGCCTCGTGCCAAGGCTGCACGTTCCCCGATCTCAGTGCTGCTGGTGGCCACCGTGGGACGCTGTGATGTGGAGGTTCCTGTCCACAGGTAGGACAGCTCTGTGCTCAAAGCTGGGTTTTAAAGTTTGCTGAGATGCCTTCGTTTGTCTTTAAATATCTGTTTTTGACTTCATTTGTGGTCCCGTGAAAATGTTATTGCTAGGTTTCCTCTGCATCGCTGCAGTAGCTGAACGGACCCAGATTGTTTTGTTCCCTTTGCTTGCAGCTGGCTCCATCTGGCCCACGGTGCTCAGCCCCACTCCAGACTGGGCAGGCTGAGGGCAGCAGCAGGAGGTGTAGGTGGGACGGTTGGGGTCAGAGCAGCCTGAGTGGTGCCAGTGTCCCACAGCGCTGTCCTGTCTGCCCTGATGTGCAAATAGCACCTGTACAAAGCTGGCCCTGTTCCGTTAAGCAGTTGCAGTGGCTGGGGCTCTGCAGTAGTTCCCAGATGCCCTTGGGCACTGAGATCAGTTGCTGTTATCTGTTGGAGCTGTGAGTTTCCATCGCTCCACTGTAGTTACAGGAGCAGCAGTGCAGGTGCGTGGCAGCAGGCAGGCTGTGTTGCTGCCTTGCTCTTGGTGCTTCCTCAGCTCTGTGCCAAACCCTCTGCCAGACCTGTGAGACCCATCGTGGAGCTCCTCTTCAGGAGTTTGTTGTTTTCTTGCATTCTTCACTGTTTTCTTTGAGTTTCTGGCTGTGGGTCAGGGCTGCCCCATCTTGTCTCAAGGCCGGGGCAGCTCACTGCGCTGTGGTGTCAGTGCCTGTAGCACAGCAGCTGCAGAGCCCCAGGTGTGAGGAGGATGGGAAGCCCTGCTTTCCTCCTGTAGGAAAAAAAAGGATTTCTTTTTAAACAAAGAACTCCTTAAGAGAACAAGCAAGGAATCCTGGATGTGGTGCTTCCTTCCATAAAGCGGCAACAGCACAGCTTAGTAAATTAAAAACTACCTCAAAACAGAATTTATTTTGTTCTTTTTTTTTTTTTTTTTTGTGTCTAAAGTTACCATTGAAACAGAGGAGCTGTTGGACACTGCATGCAGCCATCGCTGACCACAGCCTTTTACCTCTTTGCTTTGCTGCTGTCTAACAGGCAGGTTTGGTGCCGTTGCTGCTGGTGGATGGGCTTGGTGCCATTGGCTGCCCTGTCTCAGGCCCCCGGCCGATGTGGGCATGGTGACCCTGGTTTATTCACTTCTCATAGAACTGATAACTGCTGATCTCAATAGACTTGTTGGAGTAAAGTCAGTTGTGTCCAGAGGAGGACAGCGGAGCTGTGAGGGGTCTGGAGCATACATCCTATTGGAAGCAGCTGAGGGAACGGAGGTTTTCTAACCTAAATAATTCTGTGGTTCAGTGGTGAAGAATTACAAATGCAGGGGGATTTCTCGATTTTGTTTTGCTGCAGTGAGCCCTGATACATTGCGAGGTGGCCTTAAAACGTGGCATTAAATAACTGAGCGCTGTCTGTGGGGGTGGAGACGTGTGAGCTTTGTGCACCCGGCTCCCCATCCCAGCGGTGAGCGGTGCCGTGCTCTCAGGCCTGCTCTGTGCTCCTGCTGCTCACATCTCCTGCACAGCAGCCGCTCTGCCTGTGCCTGCATGTCAGGGGTTTGCCTTCCTCAGTCCTGGTCCTCCATCACCAGCCCGGAGGGAAATAGTTCAGCTGTGGGACGAAGGCTCTTCCTTCCCAGCCACCAATCAGGGTTTTACTATGGGAATGCGCTGATTTATTGGGGCTGGGTTTATTTTTATGGAAGAAGCGCTCGGGGCGGGAGCTGTGCTGTGAGTCAGCAGGGCTGCTCCCCGCCAGGCGCTGTCGCTGGGCACGAGGGAGCGGAGCGGCTGCCTGCTGCCACCCCTGCATGGGCGCTTCTTTCTTTTGAAACGATCTCTGGTTTTCTTCACTTTTGACGTTGCAGAAAGCTGCTTTAGAAGACGTGGCAGAAAAGCCTGTGTTTCTACCACCGATGGATCCTTCAGCTGCAATGGGGGAAGTTTTCGAAGTAAACTGTGTGATCACGGTGATTTAAGAGTGTGGTTATTAAAATCCTCCAAGCGAGCACCTCGCTCTGGTGGTGCGGAGATGCATTCCTGTGGGGCTGTGGCTCGGTCCCTGCAGATGACCACAGGAGCTGTTTTTCAGCTGGGCATGCTGGGCTGACAGCCTGCTTGGTGCCTGCCTCCTGTTTCTTGTTCTCTCTTTATTTCCTGGCCTTGTCTGTACCCCGTGCAGGCAGCTGGGGTCTGCGGGCAGCAGGAAGCTGGCCGTGCTCTGGGTGTGTGCAGCTGAGCAGGGCTGGGTGCTGTAGGCTGGCTCGGTGGCCTTTGCTTGCATGTGTAGTGAGTTCAGTGCCTGGGTGTGCAGCCGCTGCTGCATGGCACTGCTGCTGCGTTGCAGTGCTGCTGGGTGATGCTGCTCCTGCTGCTGGGTACTGGAGTCTGTAAAATCAAGGGCGGCTGAGGCTCACTGGATACTGTGGATGGAGCAGCAAGGGTTTCAGTTTCTCCTCTCTTGGCAATTTCTTTCTGTGCGTGACTGTTCTGGAGGTGAGGTGGGGCCAGCTGATTTTCTCCATGTAACCAGACAGGCGGGATTTTTTGCACTGCAACTCCACAAAGTCATCAGCCTGAGCTCTTGTGACTGTGAGCATGCAACAATGCCCAGGGGGCTTCTGCCTTCCCTTTCAGAAGGAGAGCTTTGCACCAGAAGCACAGGGTGCCCAGCAAACAGCACCGTGCTATGGGAGGAGAACGCTTCTCCCTTCCTGGAGTCCTTGGCTGTGTTTTTGCAGTGCTGTTTCCCAATGGTAGCTCTGAGCATTTATTTTATCACCTCCCACCCTTTTTAATGTTTTGCTGCCAGTGAAGAATGTTCCACTGCTTCTGATACAATAAAGTACAGCCCAACAGTACTTCTGGGATGGTTCTAAGTCACATGGAAATTTCCAAACAGTTACTTCTTAGAGTTTTCTAATGCATTCTTAGGGATAGTTGATTTCTGAAGTTACAAAACCCTCCGTGTGTTATTGAGCAGTGTTCTCAGAGACAAAAGCTCCCATTTCTGGGCCGCCTGTATGGCAGCGTGCCTGGGGACCCGGCCAGCACTCGTGGGACCTGGCAGCTATGGGAGGGTCGTGCAGAACTGCTCTGCCCTCAGCCCTGAGCATCAGAGAGGGGCTCTGGGGACATCCGCAGAGTGTGGGTTGAAGGCAGCAGTGGACTTTGCCTTGCTTTGTTGGACTGTGTTGTGCCATGCCGTGCTTGTTGTGCTGCGCCATGTCATGCCATCCCTGCCATGCTGTGCCGTTCTGTGCTTTGCCTGGTGCCCTCACTGGAGCACTGCAGGCAGCACATGGCTCCACAGCTCTCTGAGTGGTGACAGGGCAATTCAATCCCAGGGATAATTTTAGAGCAGGTTGTGAGGCTGTCCTTTCGTGAGGACACCGCAGCTCCGGCCATCGCAGGCGGGCGCCGGGCAGGGAGCAGGGGCAGGCTGTCCTCATACGCCTCGTCCACGCTGGGCATCCGTCCTGGCACAGCACTGGGGTAAGCCTGGCTGCAGAGCCAAGCACACGAGGCTTCCAAGGCACAGCCGGGCACTTGGAATCATGAAAGCCCCACAGGAGCCCCTTGGTTTGGGATGGAGGCCAGGAGCTGCCCAGCTCACCCCAAACTCTGGGAGCCGGGGTATGAAAGTGGGGGCTGCGGCTGCCGGGGGGGAGGGAGGGGGGGGGAGGCAGAGCTGGGGGGCCCTTCAGGGGCCCAGGGAAAACCACAGAGCCTGAAGAGCAGGAACCACCACGGTTGTGAAGCATGGAGGTGGGGCAGGAGGATTTACCTGAGCAGAGCAGGCACAAAAATGCACATTTTTCTGTGAGGTGCGACCGGAGCGTCAGTGGTGTGGGTGGCTGTCTCCAAAAATACCAGACACACAGCTTTGGGTTAGCTTTGTTTTTCGCAAATCCCAAGAAGGTACCTGCCAGCAGGACATGGGAAGGCATCCCCAGGCTGGGAGCTTAGCCATGCACAGATGGAAGTGATGGGGTTAAAGCTGTGTTACGGCCCTGGTGCCTTCAAGGCTTTGTGGCTTCTGTCAGAGCATCGAGCGCATGGAAGTGCATGGAGTGGGTAGTGGGCTGGCATGAAATGCTGCCTGCCCCTCTGGGATGGCTGGCCCCTGAGATCACTGTCCCATTGGGGTTGCTGTCCCACTGGGGTGGCTGAGTGATCCTGTGCCTTCTTTGCCCTGGGGACTCCAGCTTTAGGGAATCATGGCTTTGGGAAACTTGGGTTTAGTCGTCATGTTTCTGTTTGCATTTTACTTTATTTACTTATTGACCAAGTATGGCTATTTCTTTTCCTCCATGGATATGGAAAGAAATGAGGAGCAGACCTAAGGTCTAGTGGTCATGAAAAAAATAGCCCAATTAGTGTGAGGAAGAAAGGTTATTCCCATGTGCTTTTGATTTACAGGACCAGAATGAATTTTCACTGGACATCTCAGTGTTCTCCATCCCATGCTGGCACTGCCTCATCGCCATGCTCTGCTCCGGGGTCCTTGGGGATCCCAAATCTGCGTCCAGCAGCAAATAATCAGAGTAGCATCACTGAATGGCAAATGGTGATATTTGTTGGAATAAATAGTCTCTTAAAAACGCAAACAGCTTCAGCAATTATCAGTTGTAACACATATAAGCAGAAACACATGAGCAGTGAGTAGACCTTTAAAAGCTGCTGGTTCCTTGCAGAATTGAAGTCACTTTTTCCACTCTGAAAAATAACTCTATAAACATGACACAGCCTTATTCAGCAGCTCTGTTGCCCGTTCTCGCTCAGAAGGCAGCAAAAATGAAGTGGTTCGGTGTTTTGTTGATTCTGTTTTAACTTTTGTGGATGTCGTCAGTAGTAGGAGAAAAGCGAACCTTTCCTGCACCGTGCTTCGTTAGTCCAAGCAGTGTAAGGACAAACCCTGATTTCAGGAGTGGTGCAACTGCGTGGCTGGCAGTGATATCAGCCAGGTGTGAAGGTCGGCAGCTCTGAAGGAGAGAAGCTGAGTTTCTGGGTGCTGTGTGAAGTTGGCAGTGGGAAGAAACTTCTTTTATTTGTGAAAGGACCCCCCAGAAGGCACAAAGAGAACGTGGCGGGGGGGGCACTTGCAGGCCGTGAATGCCCAGGAACTCTTTGCAGCTTTTATTTCATTCACTGCAGCAAGCTGTGAGCCAGGACCCTGTTGTTTTCTATGCAGCACTTGGCGAAGCTGCAGCTGAGAGGTTGTGAGCATAGGAGCTTCTGGAGTGCAGCTGCCAGCAGTGCCCAAGCAGCCCTCTGTAGAGCAGTGCCCTGTAGGGCATAATGCGTGTCTAGTTGGGTGTGAAGGAACCTGAGGTGCAGCAGCTAGCAGTGCTGCAGCTGGGGTCCCCATCCCTACAAGTAAATCTTGTCTTTATACCCCGGATCTGGCTGCAAGGTCTTGAATGGCAGCTGATCCCATGTGTTGGGTTTCCAGCTAGGAAAGTGTTCCTGCAGCTCCTGATCCCGAGGGGGTGTCATGGGGGTCATTGGGATGCAGTGTCTGAGAGGTGCTTATCAGTCACTGCCACGTTTTTCATGCCTTCAAGAATGAATGGTGATGGTTCACAGAATCACAGAATTGTAGGGGTTGGAAGGGACCTCCAGAGATCATCGAGTCCAACCCCCTGCCAAAGCAGGTTCCCTACAGTAGGTCGCACAGGTAGGCGTCCAGGCAGGTTGGTAAGCAAGAGGTGCTCTCAGCAGGCAGCGTCTGGCTGGCTTAGCAAGGGGCTGTGCCATCTGTGTCAGCTGGTGCTTCTGCTCAGGGCACTGAGGAGCAGGATGGTGCTGAGAGCCGTGCCCAGCAGGGTGGGCGCAGGCATCGGGAGCCCCTGCTGTCCTTCTGTCCTTGCCCGCTCCTGGCAGAACCTCTTGCAGCCTTCTGCTGAAGATGCAGATGTCCCCACAGCCTGCAAAGTTGCTGTAATTGTGAACCCGCCTGAGCAGAGACCCAGTGCTGTGCAGACCCCAGTGCAGGTGAGGCACAGCACAGCTGTGGGTTGGTGCTCAGGAGGGGGGATCGTTTATTGCTCAAAGCAGAAACTGCACATCTTCTGGTTTTCACACTTGAAAACAGGCCCTGAAATTCCCAGTCTGTCGCTTGGCTTATTCCAGATGACATCATATTCCAAGTATCTTATGACTTATTTACTTTTTTGGGTGTCTGTGTTTGTTTTAGTGAAGCAGCTTTAACTTGGGAGTCCCACGTTCTGCCTGCAGTCAGACAGCTCCGTAGGCTTTGGGGACTTGGGGCTCTGGCAGGCATCCTTACAGCTGTTCCTTCAAAGGCACGAGCAGCACGCTCAGGAGACTGCAGAGATGTGCTGCAGGCATAGCTGCCGAGGGTGGTGCGTTTTGAATCTGCGTTCGCACACACGTAGACAGCCGTCTGTATTTATTGGTATGTATAGGTTTCATAGGGTTTTTTTTGTGTGTTGCACTTAAATAATCCTGGATTTATTTTAGAGGCATTTATATGCTTTCAGAAAGCGTGTTAAGACACATGAAAAAGGAGCCTGTAGGCCACAAGAGCAGCGATCTTGTTTGGGAAGAGCAGAGGGAAATGACAAACTTCCATTGAGGTGCATTTGGGTTGCTGGCTCTGTGCTCTGGGGGGCAGCCCAGGGTGGGGGTTGCTCTGCTTTTCTGCCCTGTGTTTTCCATTTGCCCAGGAGTTTGGCATAACCATTTCTCAGACCTTCAGCTCTTTGACTTTTCTGTTGGCTCCTGGTCTAGAAACTTTCCACAGGCTGAACTTGAAAATTAGGCCAAATATTCTCATAAAGTCTCCAGTTTTGTAGCTAGCCCCATGTGAACTAGCAGCCATTCATCAACGTATTTTCTATGTGCTCATCCATTAAAAGAGAGACAATTCAGCAGTGTCCCTTTTACTAATGCGTGCAGAAACCTCTCCTCAGCAGGAATAGAGTGTGTGGCTGCTTTCAGCCTGCAGCTGAGCCATAACCTCAGTGTCCTCCTGGGATGGTAGTGCCCTGCAGGCAGTCACAGCAGGACAGTGGGACAGCAGGACAGTGGGACAGCGGGACAGTGGGACAGCGGGACAGTGGGACAGCGGGAC